>NW_013675281.1:5250-7143 GCF_000517525.1 Limulus polyphemus | reverse complement strand
TCATTACCCATTCAAGCCGTCTCCAGCCATTATTATTCTCAAAGTGGGTTCCTCGTCATCGAATCTAACTTTTAATTCTGTTTTAGAGAAATTATAGCTCCCAGTAAATAAAAGTAAGTATCAATATTTTTAGCTTACGTACATTATAGTGCTATTTTTCATTTTTGTTCACAGAAAATTTATTTGCTGCCTATGAAATTCCTTTTGAAATAGGGCAGTTTGCTGATGGCACAGTTCCTGAGATCAGATTTACCTATGAAGAGAAGATGACAGTTCTAAGAACTTTAAGCGCCATCTTTTGACAACTTTTTCTACTAGATCGAACGAAACCAACATCGCGATATGGATGAATGTATATGAATTAGGTGTACACAAAACCAAATTTAGGTATTCGTTTTACTGATTCAGCTCTTGAGATGATATATATCTTTCTTTTTTTTTGTTATATTCTTTAAAAACTACAATGTAAATTATCGAATATATTGTTTATGGTAAAAATGCATCTATTGTTAGTGAATGAATTTTGTATACTAAGCTCCTAATATAGAAAACAACTAACATGTATTACATATGTTTTTATCGGTGCACTACCGGTGAGACCCAAATATTGTCTCGTATTAGTATTAAGTAATTATATATGCTACAACACTCAGTGTAAACAACTGATTAGAGTAAGTATTTAAACATAATTATGTTGGATCATATGCCCGAGTACTCTAGTATCTGTCTACTTATTTCTTCGAGGCATAAATATGTATCTTGCTTGACCCAAACTAGTCCTATGCATATGACTGGTCTTACTGCTCAATTTATTATTATTCATGGGAATATCAAATTATATACACTGTTGATTTATAATTGTAAGAATCAACAATTAATGGCATCAATCGAAACAAAAGAAGCTGATAGTTTTTATTGTTTTTTCTTTATGATTTAATTTTATTACGAGGGTACGGTATCCCTGATGCCAGAACTGGATTAAGTTCGTCCTGGTTCCATAATCTTTGAATCAGTTAACACTGATGGAAAATGGGCGAACAAAGTTAAAACAGAATTGTTTGTTTTCTTTTACTATTTGTTTCAAAAATTCACGGCCTTTTCCTACTAGAACCTCCTCATAAGATATTTTATAAATCATTTTACTAATTAGCCTGGGATCGACGGTGCAGCGACCTCAAAATCGCTCCCGTAAAATTACATGTTTGATGAAGTTGAAAAATAATTTGAAATAACCTTATACTTTTATATTTTATTGCGTATTAGCAAGGAAACAATTTCACAAAACACTATTGCGCCTACAGTGGTTTGTGTTTAGTAAAATTTCATCGCAGAAAATATAGTTGAACGGGGAGGAACAGATGGCGATTTTAACAATGCATCTAACATTGATGTTCAGGCTGACCCTGATCAATATTTCAGAGGTGGAAAACTTGTTTTTTGGCTAAAAAAAAGTGGTGATGAGAAAAAAACATATAAAAATATCAGATATCGCAGGATATTCAAAAGCAATTCTTTCTATGATTATATATTATAATATTAATATAGTTATTTTTGTCCATGGTTTGCTAGCTGTCATCTAACCTGACAGTTTTCGTTTTTTTCTTTTTGCAGTAGTAGTATACACATTATTATACTATTATTATTAATAGATGTTGATAAACTGTATTTTAATCAGATAGCTCTAACATAACTTAACCATATATAATATACAGGCCCAAAGAAGAATACCAGTGTTTTTGGAAACCTAACAGAAGACCATATATGATGTTTGCCGAACTCTTTTACATAAACTGGGTATGCTAGTTTGTAAGGTGAAAATTCTTATGATTTACAGTAAAGTTTGTTTGTTTGTTTTTTCGAATTTCGTGCAAAGCTACACGAGGGCTATCTGCG
>NW_013675281.1:3426-4276 GCF_000517525.1 Limulus polyphemus | reverse complement strand
GTTTGGCATACGAAAGACCAGGACAATGCCACTTCACCCACAGTCTGATGGGATGGTAGAAAAGTACAATTGGACACTGGAACAGGAATTGGCAACGTTTTGTAATAGCCACCAAGATGACTGGGATGTATTTCTCCCTCCACTGTTGATGGCCTATAGAACAGCAGAGCATGAAGTCACTGGATACACTCCAGCAAAGCTGATGTTTGGTGGGGACTTCGGTTGCCAGTGGACCTGATAACAGGACGCCCACCTTACGAAGAATTGCCTGAAAATGTGCCAGAGTTCGTGAAAGTGTTATCTGAAAGGATGGGTGATATTCACCATCAAGTGCGTTTAAACTTAAAAACGTCTGCTGATTCCACGAAGCTATGTTATGATAAGAAGTCTACTGAAGTCAGCTTTGTACCAGAACACAAGGTGTGGTTGTATAATCCCAGGAAGACCAAAGAGAAATCTCCTAAGTTGCCTTCTCCATGGGAAGGCTCATATGACATAGTGGATCAACTCTCAGATGAGACTTTCCGAATAAAATGTGGTCGGCGAGGTAAACCAAAGGTGGTGCATGCCAACAGGCTTTGGCATTATCACGGTCCAGGACATTTCACTTGGAACGAAATGAATAACTAGAACAAATGACGCTGCTGAAGATGAAAAGCCACTGTTGAAGAAGAAACTCTACCCGGTTTTGAGAAGGAAAACAGTGAAGCCATTAATGAAGTTACTACCACTGATGTGATTGCTACCAATAATGGGACTTTTTCTGATGGAGCAGATGAACCCCAGGTGAAGCAGAAGCCAATGAGATGGAGACCAGTATGGAAGACGATATGTCCTGTAAAATTAGGAT
>NW_013675281.1:0-2489 GCF_000517525.1 Limulus polyphemus | reverse complement strand
CGACCTAATGATTCCCATACCTCAAATATGCTTTTAAAATAAATACATAAATAAATGAACACTGAGTATTTGTGAACAACGAGAAACAGTGTTCCCTAACAAATTTTGAGTATTACGTAATACTTTATAAACACGTGACTATTGCTTTACTTATGTTTCTTCTGGGAATACTTTCATTTAATGATATTATGTGTTAACACAATATAGATGATTTTGAACCTAAAATCGTGGGGTTTTATATCAATATAGGCTTTTATAGGGTCTATATAACATTTAGATGCATTTGGTATATTCTGAATTGTATTGAATAATTTGCTCATTAACAAACTTTAAGGGGTAATACATCGAGATCTGGGGGAACTTATTATATGGTGGGCACCCCTGATTTACGATACTATACTTTCATGAAAAGCGTATATTTTTTATGTAATTTTGATATTCCCCGGCACTTAGAACAGAATAATCTAAATTACAACATAACTTGTTTCGCTTTATCAAAGACCTTCTCCTTCGTTCATTGTCTCTATTTCAAAATCAGAATTACTTGGTTTATATCTACTCAGCCTGATAATCGTACAAGCTCACGAGAAAACGACGTAGATGTATAGATTTGTTATTGCTATCTTAAGTGTTTGATTGATTTACAACGAGCATAAAACCACTCGAAGTGATAAATCTTATCACCTTCGTCCTGCGTAATGAAACAGGGAAGCAATATTTGATATCGCTTTGTCACAGTTTATGAAGATCTTGGGTTACATTATCCCTCACAAAGAAAGCACAGAATATAAAAAATAACGACATATATACCTTTAATATGACACAATATTTTATTATTAATACTTTTAAAAAAACTGTTTTTAATGTTAGTAAGTGGCACTTCTCATTTTTATACTAAAAATTATAGAAACACTTACAGGAACTGGGCCTAATGGCTGACGTGTAGGACTATGGATTTATGGATCCAATGTTCATGTCCCGTTACCTACAAAAATAAACAACAAAAAAATTTGCGTTTCGCATTTTGGCGCCTTGCGTTATAAGAGTGATCGTTAATTCTCTCTCTTCAATCAGACAAGAGAAGATCAAAAGTTAGTGGTGAATGCTGTTGACTAGCTATATATGCCTTCCGTCAAGTCTATCAGTGCCAAATTAGGGACGGCCTTGTGCGAATATCAGATCAAAATTAATCAGCTAACTGGAGCCATTTGTTTGACAAAACAAAACGAGTGCCCCGACTGCATATAAAAACTTGAAATTCATGGTCATTATACAAATTAACAACTTCCTTTGATTCTATTTATTACAGTTGGAGCTTCAGTAAATAAATATACATATATAAAATAAAGTTGAAGTTTAGAGCCTAATCAGATTAAATTTATCGAAAGGGGTCTAATTTAAAGACTTTTTTGTTCGTTATAAGCACAAAGCTACACAATGAGCTATCCATACTCTGCTCAATAGGGGTATCGAACCCGCTTTTTAACGTTAAAAATCATTACACATACTACTTTGTAAATGGGGGGAGGGGGAGCAAAGACCGGTAAAGTGCTTTACAGCCGGCTCGTGCAATGTAATCAGTGTAGACGTTCTCCAACAATTTTTTGTGCGCGATTTTTTTTTTGCTAAACCTTAAGACTTGACTCTTAGCCCGTCATTTTTCAAACGTACCAAACGCGTAGTTCGTCTTCAGAGATGTGACGTCACGGGTGAATTGCTCATTTAGTATTGTTTGGTTATTACTATTAATTGTTCGTGAATTTGAGACACTGTTATAAAGCAAGCAGTTGCTTAATCCCTTGTGATGTCATATGTTTGGCATTTTAGGAACGAATTACACCTAGTGTACATGTACCTGCCTACGATTCAGTAGTTACAACATAACTCGTTTGAAAATCCTTCTACCATAACCAGTATTTCACCTTGTTCTTATCGTTTGCAAGGCCTGTTTCTGATATAAAAAATAGCATTTCAACACTCTTTGTTTTCTAGCATTATGATCATCTATGTACGTTAACTATAGCTAACTCTGATAAGAGAACATACTGTTGCGTCAGCGAGTCACATGACTAGTGTGACGCCACATTTCTAGAACTATCCCGTACCTTGGCGAATGCTCTAGTATTTACTAGATATAGGGTAGCCTGGTATATAAAAGAGGGTGACAACGTGACGGGAGAATAATGTAATGTGTGTGTAGATAGTGAGTAATTGAACTGCAGCCATAGGGTATTGTTGAAGTTAACGTTCGTTCGTTATAGTGTTTGTTTTAGCGCGAATATTGAAAATAAGAGTATCGTAAAGTTTTATTCGGAAAGAATAAACCAGTTTTATTAAGTAAGGACTTGTGTCGCTAAAGTTTCGTCGGAACGAAGTTACGGAAAGTTAATTAACAAACGGAGACGTAACAAATTGGTGTCAGCTTTTTTATCCCACTAAAATGGAAACGAGAAGCGGCAAATCAAACTACAGCCTAGCAGACTTAATGG
>NW_013675280.1:16621-22061 GCF_000517525.1 Limulus polyphemus | reverse complement strand
AGTCATCACCCCCCCCACCCCCACCACACACACACACACACACCACCGCCAACTATTGGGCTACTCTTTTACCAACGAATAGTGGGATTGACGATTACATTATAACATCCCCATGACTGAAAGGGCGAGCATGTTTGGTGGAACGGGGTTTCGAACTCGCAACCCTCAGATTGCGAGTCAAGTGCCCTGACCACCCGGTCATGCTGGGCCCGTGTTTTGTAGTTAAGCACAAAGCAAGACAAAAGGCTATCTGCTCTCTTCCCACCACAGGTATCGAAATCCGATTTCTAGCGGTATAAGCCCGCAGACAGTGCAAAAGCTACACAGCTGGTTATTTGCACTATTTCCACCGCGGGGATATTGAACCACGGATTTTAGCGTTGTAAGTCCGTAAATTTACCGCTGACCCACTGAGACGATCAAATTACTAATAATAAGATAATGTAGATATAAAACATTAATTAACGATAAGTATGTTTACGTACAGAGGAACAGACTATTTGCTAACGATCAGGGTAAACTTTAACACTGAAAAAACTGATCATAGTAATTATTTAACTATCGATTATAGCATGAATTCCCCCACCCCTTCAGCATGAACTTTAAATGGTTCTGAACTGGGTTTTTTAGAATAAGCTAAGAAAAGTAAGAACAGTGATAAGTAACTTAAGACCAGAAAGAACCACGAATTTGGGTGTTATATGGCTATCTTGTTGTTGGGTTTCCTAGGATCGCGATCGAACCCGGGACCTCTCACACGCAATGAGCTTTCTCGTAAGAAACTTTTTTACCGGCTAAAGTTGTTCTTTATTAAGTTGAAACACGTAAGAAAAACCACACGCTTTACTATAGAATACTGATGTCTTTTTGGAATTTCGATAGATTACCCATAATTCAACTGCGGCAGCCATTAATTTAGAGTTCAAAGAAGTAGACTGAAACTCTCCATTAAATGTGACTGAGTACTTAAAACGCTGAAAATCGGGTTTTGATATTCGCGGTGGGCAGATCAAAGATAGTCCATTGTGTAGTTTTGAACTTAACAACAAACGAACTTGTAGATTATCAAGTGTGACGCATTACAAAGAACATTGTCCATCGCTGAAAGTGTCACACTAGTCTTATCTCCGTACAATTGTAATTCATTTCACTCTTCCTAGCCCAGGTATTCCGGGTTTCGATACCCGTGGTGGGCAGAGCACAGGTAGCCCATTGTGCCATTTGTTTAACGACTGAAATGTCGATATTTTGACATTTTCTTTTGATGTAACATTTGTTACAAAAAATTTAAACTGCCAGTCCTAATTTTTGAATCTTTCCTGCTGTTGTAATTATCATTCAGGTAGTAGAAATTGTTAAATTTCCCGCCTGCGCAGATACAACTTGTCAGTAGACGAACCAAAACCGCTAATCTGTAGCCTTTACACTCATTTGAGACTTATTTTGAGCTCAAATAGTTTAAAAATAGCAAATTGTAGAACTTGACGTCAAAGAAGTATCTTCTTCCTTTATCATTTATAATTTTCAAGTTTCTAAAGCTCACCAAGTTGTAAATATTGGATTATTTACTTTCTCGCAATCTATTTGCGTCAGAGCCCCGTTCTTTCCTTATGTAGTCATACTATACAAGCACAAGTACCCGTCCCCAGTGCTGGGAAAGTTTAAGTTAATCTATCAATTTAAATTATTTCATGGACTTCTAAAAGGTTAATTGTGTTGCACTCTTGGTTCCATTCAGAGCCAGAACTCTGAGCTACTTATACCACCCACCGCGAAAATTAATTGTCGAGCATTTCAGAACTGTCAAGACAATTAATTAATTAGAATAAATAAACCAGAAGAGTAACTCGTTAAATTATTACAAATAACAGAAAAACTATTAATAACTGACAAGACATATATCTTATAGATATATATTGCGAACCGCGGTGTCTGTGCGAGCGTTCGTTTGTCTCCCGTTTGAAAAGCTGCACACGCAGTCAAAGCTCAACATTCACTTTTGAAATGACAGGAGAACAGACATGAATAATGTTGATGCCAAATTTTATTTCACAAGCAGGATATTCTACACTAAATTGTTAGAACTTAATCACACTATCATTCACGTTTCAAAATGCAAATTTACCGTATGTCATTGTTGAGTGGCTCTTAGCATGAGTTGTTGTTGTTGTTTGTTTTATTAATAGAGCTCACGAGTTTTGTAATTTGAGGCTATCAAGTTGATCTTAGCTGGAATCATATTATGCCCCCAATAAAAGACGTTACGTCTTTTTGAACGCATGTTACCAGTGGCGAAAGGCCCGGCATAGCCAGGTGGTTAGGGCGCTCGACTCGCAATCTGCGGGTCGCGGGTTCAAATCCCCGTCACACCAAACATGCTCGCTCTTTCAGCCGAGGGGGGCGTTATAATGTGAGGGTCAGTCCCACTATTCGTTGGTAAAAGAGTAGCCCAAGAGTTGGCGTTGGGGGTTGTCGACCAGCTGTCTTCCCTCTAGTCTTACACTGCTAAATTAGGGACGGCGAGCGCAGATAGTCCTCGTGTAGCTTTGCGCGAAATTAAAAAAAAAACAAACAAAACAAACTTTGGCTATTTTATTGAATTATAACTTGGCTTTAGGGTATTAGAAATTCGAGGCCTGGAGATAACTTCAACAAAATACTAAAATATGTAAGTAAAAAAAAGACTGGATAACTTTCAGAGATTTGGGCTAAGATCAATAATGGTAAGAGACGAGGGTAATTTTTTTATCATCAGGCTTGCGTTATGATTTATTTGATATCCTTGTGGACCAGACAGGAGGCTATTACCCTTTCTTACACTTCAAACGTTTATGCGAATCTGAAAGAGAAGAAATCGTGAAAATTTAGTATTCACTTTAAGGCCTTTATGACGTCACCGCTCTTTAATGAGCGTCGTTAGTTTGAATGGACACGCTATTGGCCGATTACTTAGCGGATCAGTTTGGGCGTTACACGTTATTGTTAGCAGACCAAAACGTCAAGTTTTCTTGGTACTTGTTTTTTGTTTTTTTAATACTTAACTCTGCAATATGCATGGGCGTCGTTTCACTTTCTAGATCTTTCTGTGTGGTTGCCCCCTCCACCACCAAAAAAAAAAAAGGCATTAAGACAGTTTTTCATTTTACGTGTTTATTTTAAATGAGGTTTTTGTTTGTTTGTTTTTGTACAAAGCTACACAATGCGCTATTTGTGCCCTGACCACCATGGGTATCAAAGTTTTATCGTTAGACTGACCTAGGCCTAATTTCACGAGAACCTACATTGATATTTAATTTTTTCTTAACAAACCTATTTACGTATTTGTTAAGTTAGGAACTTATTTGTTTGTTTGTTAAGTACAAAGCTACACAATGCGCTATTTGTGCCCTGACCACCATGGGTATCAAAGTTTTATCGTTAGACTGACCTAGGCCTAATTTCACGAGAACCTACATAGATATTTAATTTTTCTTAACAAACCTATTTACGTATTTGTTAAGTTAAGAACTTATTTGTTTGTTTGTTAAGCACAAAGCTACACAGTGTGCTATTTGTGCCCTGACCACCACGGGTATCAAAGTTTTATCGTTAGACTGACCTAGGCCTAATTTCACGAGAACCTACATAGATATTTAATTTTTCTTAACAAACCTATTTACGTATTTGTTAAGTTAAGAACTTATTTGTTTGTTTGTTAAGCACAAAGCTACACAGTGTGCTATTTGTGCCCTGACCACCACGGGTATCAAAGTTTTATCGTTAGACTGACCGCTTAAACCACTGGGGAACTTAAAAGGGTTCTACATACGTGATGGAACCTATCGCGAAACTCACGTGGATACAAATCTTCCCTACGTTATGCCATAGAAGCGACTTCTTTCATAAGATGTTTTCGTGAATCTGGCTTGTATTCAACAGAAACACCTTCAGTTTATAAACATGTTTGTTCAGCACATAAAGGAGTCCGTTGATATCCCTTTCCATTAAAAAGATAACAGAATACTAGAATTAAATAATACACTAAAAATAATCCCGACGGTACGTTCTAGCAGATGATGGTCGGTGAAAAAACCAGTAAAAATTTGCTGATCGTTATATAAAAATCTTTTTTAATAATACTCAGTTTTTGTCTTTGGCTTGAAAATGTGCGTGCACCTTACTATGTAATCGCGCATGCGCGCGCGCACTTAATTCCAACGGTTGTAAACAAAAGGCAGGTGTAAATATATTTTATTAGACATTTTGTTAAACAACGTACTAAAAGCTTATTAATTTTTTTTAAAAGGGTCTAACGTTAGGTCGTAGAATAACATTATAAGTTTACTTATTAATGATATTAAATACGGTAAAGTTTAGCCTTAAATAAACTAAAGGAAAAAACGTAGACAAGTTACAGTGTTAATTTATGTTTTTATCGTATACATAGGCCGTACTTAATAAAGGCTTAACTAACTTAAGGCCTAAGACAAGTGGACTTATAGATTTCGGTGTTTGCGATTAGAATTATTTTGTATTATTCTAGAAATCCTGTATTTAAAGCCGTATTGTTGTAATAAATATACTAATTTTACTACAGTAATATTGAGAAGTTGTAGTTGATGAGAGTCCTATAAGTTGTAGTTGTATGTATGGAGTAAAAGTTTAATATTACGTAACTTAACATAAAAGAGTTTTCGTATATGATGTTTTGTCCCCCGGTGGGTTAACAATAAGTTTGCAAGCTTATATCGTTAAAATCCGGGGTTCGATTCTCTGCGCTGGATAGAGCATATAGCTCAATGTGATGAAAACTAACAATAATCTACAAGTGATTGCTAAAATTTGGTATCGTAACAATGCAAAGAAGTTTCTGTAAACGATGGTCGGTAGAAAGGAATAATAGCTGTATTAATAGTCGAGTTTGTTAAACCGAAACGTTAGATATACAGAAATTAACAAATAGTGTACCAGAAACGGTGGAATGTTATGACCTAAGAAAGAGATAATTGTTTGTTAAACCGAAACGTTAGATGTACAGAAATTAACAAATAGTGTACCAAAAACGGTGGAATGTTATGACCTAAAAAAAAGATAATGGTTTGTTAAACCGAAACGTTAAATGTACAGAAATTAACAAATAGTGTACCAAAAACGGTGGAATGTTATGACCTAAAAAAAAGATAATGGTTTGTTAAACCGAAACGTTAGATGTACAGAAATTAACAAATAGTGTATCAAAAACGGTGGAATGTTATGACCTAAAAAAAAGAGATAATGGTTTGTTAAACCGAAACATTAGATGTACAGAAATTAACAAATAGTGTGTCAAAAACGGTGGAATGTTATGACCTAAAAAAAAGATAATGGTTTGTTAAACCGAAACGTTAGATGTACAGAAATTAACAAATAGTGTATCAAAAACGGTGGAATGTTATGACCTAAAAAAAAGATAATGGTTTGT
>NW_013675280.1:6051-16075 GCF_000517525.1 Limulus polyphemus | reverse complement strand
ATTTCGTTTGTCAAGTAAGACAAATTAATCATTAATCAGTGCCTTACTGTTTGGGAAACATTTCGTTTGTCAAGTAAGACAAATTAATCATTAATCAGTGCCTTACTGTTTGGGAAACATTTCGTCTGTCAAGTAAGACAAATTAATCAGTGCCTTACTGTTTGGAAAACATTTTGATAGCAGATTATCTAAATCGTTTAGGGTACAGGTGCGATGAATTATAACAAGATATTATGAAGTCTGGCATGACGTGGCGCTCAACTCACCATCTAAGGATCGTGGGTTCGAATCCCACCACCGAACATGCTCGTCCTTTCAGCCGTGGGAATTGTTATTATGTGAGTGTCAATTCCACTTACCGTTGGTAAAGGAGTAGCCCATGAATTGACCGTGTGTGGTATTGGCTATCTATCTGTCTTCCCTCTTGTCTATTACTAACAAATTCGGGACGCAGATAGCTCCCAAGTAGCTGTGTGTGAAATTAAACGAAGAAGCAAAACTAGATATAAAGAACCAGTAAAACTTGAAGAATTAAAAACCAGTTCGTTAACACAGCAAGTTTCTTGTAAAACTGGGCAAAACTTAAGATAAAAAAAGAAAGAACAAAAAAATTATCCTATTGTAGACAGATCGTATTAAAATTTAATTAACACCAAACCATCACGAGGAATGTTGGTTTGTTTTTAGATATACTCGACATTTCTAGAAAAAAGCCGTAATGTGTCACTTCTGCGTCAGGGATTGTCAACTTATTCCCCACATCGTAGGGAGGTGAGGTTAAACTTTTTGACATAATACTTATACGTCAGATGGTTCACAGGTATGTACTTACTGTCGTTTGTGTCTATAAATATATCTAGCGAATAAGAAAACAAGGTTTGATAAATTAGGACACACGCGCATGCGTTATCCGTCACCTGCTAGGTTGAATAATCCCGAGTTCAAATGGTCATGGTCTGATCTTATTTACACGTGCAAAGTAGAAACCATGAGATTAAGAGGGCGTACTTTAGTTATAACTAACTCACCACGTCAATTTCCAATATCGTGAAATGTCGATGACGTTAACACCTTTTTAAATAAAGATTAATCTCGTTTTTAATTTAGTTCTGTAAATATAATTGGTAAAAAAGTGACTATAAAAATAGTTACAAGAGAACTGAGTTAACCATAACCGACATTAATCGTAACCTCACATACTGAATAGTAATTATACAGTTAAAACCCGTACAGACAATAATGTTAACCTCAGTTACAGAACATTGATTATCGTTATAATTTAACAGTTAACCTGTACAGATAATAATATTAACCTCAGTTACAGGATATTAATTATCACTACAACTGAACATTTAACTCGTACACACGGTAATTTTAACCTCAGATACAGAATGTTCATTATCGTTACTACTGAACAGTTAACCCGTACAGATAATAATCTTAACCTCAGTTACTGAATGTTAATTATCGCTACAACTGAACAGATAACCCGTACAGAATAACCTTAACCTCAGATACTGAATGTTAATTCCTGAACAAGCTTCTGATCCTGGATGAATGTGAAAGCGAACAAACCGAGTGGGTCGATCTCTCCAACGATCTCCTCATTCTGCGTTAATTCAGTTTATCAAAGAAACATATTTACCAACGCCTCTTTTAGTGATAGGATTGTTACGTGGGTTTCCTGACGGCACTTTTAACATCTTAAGCACCTAATATGACAGTATTCTTAATTCAAGTCGAAAGCGGACGTTTAACAAAAACTGAAGTCAGATGAACGTTGCGGGGGTGTGATATTTCTTTATCTCTGGACAGAAAATCTTCACTCTTTGTCGGTGAAGATGTTTCAGTTCGTAATTGGACTTTACTCAGATCCCTCCGCAGTTTGATCGGAATTACTTTTATAAAAGTATTTCTCGCTTCTTTCACCTCGAAATCGAATAATGTACTTAGTAAATAAAGCTGTGGAAAGGATTAAGATCCTTGGTTCAGCGTTGTCATGTTGCAGGCAGTAGCTGAGTTATTCTAAGCATAACTTTATTGAGGAGTAAAACCTTTTGACGTAAAACGTGGTCCACTTGTGAAACATCTCCCACTTCGTCTTAGTTTTCTGGAAAACGTGGTCCACTTATGAAACATCTCCCTCTTCGTCTTAGTTTTCTGGAAAACGTGGTCCACTTATGAAACATCTTCCACTTCGTCTTAGTTTTCTGGAAAACGTGGTCCACTTATGAAACATCTCCCACTTCTTCTTAGTTTTCTGAAAATGTGGTCCACTTATGAAACATCACCCAGTTCGTCTTATTTTTCTGAAAAATGTGGTCCACTTATGAAACATCTCTCATTTCGTCTTAGTTTTATGAAAAACGTGGTCCACACGAAGTGGGAGATGTTTCATAATAGCAAGTTTTAAGGTTTGGAGTGTTTGCCATAACTTTGTACAGTTTATATGAAGGTTTTAAAATTATTACTTTATAGTATGTTATATCTGCTAAGTTTTGTACCGCAAGTGTGATCAAATGATGCAGTCAAATTCAGACTTCTGGACTATTCAAAGAGAGAAATTCAATAGAATTTTACCACAAAACAATTCCGAAATGTGTGGCTACATAAATCAACTTGTATTTTCACATTTTTCAGAAAACTAAGACGAACTGGGTGATGTTACATAAGTGGACCACATTTTCAGAAAACTAAGTGGTACGATGTTAAAATATACTGGATGACAATAGAGTGGCGTGGTGGTGATGGCACTCAACTCGTAATCTATGTGGTTCGAATCCCAACACCGATCCAGTACAGTGTTGGTGTGTCGTTGTCGAACAGGCTTACTTCTCTCTGATCCAGTACAGTGTTGGTGTGTCGTTGTCGAACTGACTTACTTCTCTCTGATCCAGTACAGTGTGGGAGCGTCGTTGTCGAACAGGCTTACTTCTCTCTGATCCAGTACAGTGTTGGTGTGTCGTTGTCGAACTGGCTTACTTCCCTCTGATCCAGTACAGTGTTGGTATGTCCTTGTCCGAATAGGCTTACTTCCCTCTGATCCAGTGCAGTCCGACTCTTGTTATTATAAAGAGCAAAGTTAATTTGGCTTATGCAGTCCACAAGAAAGCTTTAATCAATCAAGAGGACAAATTAAGACTTCTGAAACGAGAACTATATTGATGATTGTCAGATAATTGGAGAACTACCATATATATTAAATGGCAGCGTCCCATGTTTTCAGAACCAGCTTCTTCAGCCAGGTGTTGGGAATGGGTGAAAATTTGTATTTTTTAAATGTGAACTGACAATGTGTCAATGCTGATGTTGGTACAGTTTCTGAGGGAAGGTTTGCTATTAGGAATTTGTCATTTCGGAAGGTTGTGGATTAATTTTAACTAATTTAAGAGAAAAACATTATAGTTGTTTCTAGTGGTAATCGAAATGTATGTATCTTTATGTTTTCCTTTCTAGATGGGACTATCAGCTCTTGATGCAAAATTCTACGTACTGTCTTGTCCCTAGAGGGCGTCGTCTTGGGTCCTTTCGATTTTTAGAAGCACTACAAGCTGGCTGTATTCCTGTGTTGCTTAGCAACGGCTGGGAACTCCCATTCGGAGAGGTGATTGATTGGAGCAAAGCAACGGTACGAGCTGATGAGCGTTTACTCCTGCAGGTAAGACAATGCAACTATAGGGATTTATTGAAGTTGGAAGTTAAGAATAAGCCGCTTAGTTTTCCGTGTGGGCGAAAGAGAAAAACCACAAATTTTTGTTAGAACGTGTCAGTATTCTCTAATGGAGTGGAATTAGTTTTGGAGTGGAAACAATGTAGAAAAATATGTATAAAATTGACTACGTTTGTGACCCATTCCCATTCAGTTAATAATGTCCAATTATGACAGGGATCTGATCTTAAATGTTTGCCCTCAACCGTAGTTGTTAGTGAAAGTCACCTAAAAAACAAATGATTGTACTTTATTATCAGCTGTAATTCAAAGTAGACTATTAGGCCCGTTAGAGGGCTCTCAGAGCGCTTAATAACTCCTAGTGTCCATTTCGGTTATATACAATAAACTTGAAAAATAAAACTAACTAAAACTAGCCGTGTGAGTGCAAGTACCCATCTCTGGAAGATGCTACTATAATTTATCTACGTAGCATAAGGATGAGGTTGTTTGAACTCGGTACATCTTGTTTCTTAATGCAAGACACGGCTTAAAGCAACCGTGTTGGCTGCCTTACTTAATCATTACCATGAGAGTAAATTCTGTCCTATCTATGATCATTTCGTCTTCATACGTAGATTTTTTAATATTACAAATCACGAGATATGTTTCTAATAAGTATTAGTTTGGGAAATACGTGAGTTTATTTAAAGGTTCAAAAACTGGAAGGATAATAAGAAGTGTACAGCGTTTTGTCATCATGTTTAACGTTTCGTTACCATGTGATAAAGTTTTTGTTACAGCTCAAGCCTTCTCCTAACTTTATAGACTCGGAGAGAGAGAGTTAATTAATCGTCATCAAGTTATTTCAAGGTTATTCTTTTCTATTTAGGTGCCAGACATCGTCCGTTCGCTTGACCAGACGCACGTGCACGCGCTTCGGCAACACACCCAGATACTTTGGGAGAACTATTTTTCTTCTATCGAGAAGATAGTAATGACCACTTTAGAGGTAAGCATAAATGGTATTTTTTTTATTACGATGTTTATAACGTTTTCACTTAATCACCTGTTCTTTCAAACCTCTACTTATTGTGGCTGAAATATTTGACAAGTCTCCATCTAATCAACGTCTGTATAAATGACACTCAATCTAGTGAGAGTGGACAATATCCATCTAAGATGCTACAAGACTGACATTTTATCTGTTTATACACAGGATCTGTACCCTACCTATCTAATGACCTGCTACAAGACTGACATTTTATCTGTTTATACACAGGACCTGTACCCTACCTATCTAATGACCTGCTACAAGACTGACATTTTATCTGTTTATACATAGGACCTGTACCCTACCTATCTAATGACCTGCTACAAGACTGATATTTTCATCTGTTTATACATTGGACCTGTACCCTACCTATCTAATGACCTGCTACAAGACTGTCACTTTATTTTTTATTTTGACTTAATCTACATTTCCACAAATATAAAGATAAAGATCCCATTCTAATAATTGAAAGTTCGACTATTTTTTGGTTAGTCATCTCTTGGTCCTGTTACCAACATTTGCTTGTAATCACGATACGATAAGCCAGTCATAGCATTTTTAACTGGATACTTCGTAGACCAATCAGCCGAGAGGTCCTTACCATAACATGTTATATCCAATGTCTTCTACGGGTTTCTCACAAAGCCAGAAGCTAGGTGTGAGTAGGAGGTTCAGTTTCCAAAGCTAACACCTGGTTGTAATGAGCTTGCCATAAACAGTATTTACGTCTATGTGGTGTGAATAGAACAAGTATTACTTGGATGTAACCTAGCAACGTATATACGGGTATGAGGTCAGAATAGAACAAGTATTACTTGGATGTAACCTAGCAACGTATGTACGGATATGAAGTCAGAATAGAACAAGTATTACTTGAATGTAACCTAGCAACGTATGTACGGATATGAGATCAGAATAGAACAAGTATTACTTGAATGTAACCTAGCAACGTATGTACGGATATGAGATCAGAATAGGACAAGTATTACTTGAATGTAACCTAGCGACGTATGTACGGATATGACGTCATATTAGAATCAGTGTCAGGAGGATGTGATATCACAATGTTTCTTAGTACATTGCTTATAAATATAATGTTTTTATGCACCAAATTCCCCTAGAATTTCCTGTAATGCACCATTGAAATGATTTCATGAAATATTTTTCTATACTTTTTCTAGGTCTACACTTAAATAAAAACTTACATTATTTTTAATATATGTACAAATAATATACATCCAGCTACAAACTGGTAGGAGCAGTGTGTGTGTGTGTGTGTGTGGCTGACACAACCTTCCTTAAGTCCTAAGGAATCGATAGATAACTCCGCCTATACTCTCGGACTAAAGTCCCTAAACAAATAAGCATGGAACAAATATTCCTACAGTAGTTTTAAAATGTAAAGTACATCCACTCCTACACTACGGGAGCTTGATGGATATGCTCTGTAGTTGATATTGAATATCGTGGGAATATTCCTTCTAGAATAGTTCTTCTCTGAAAGGTAATCTCTGATGGAAAATATCATATATTCAAGCTAACAACGACAAAACGAGCTTATTGTAAATATTTAAAAAACCTGTCTCTTTCTACAAACTAATTCATTAAGGGTTAAACGTTGACCAAACCCAAAATAATTATTATATTTTTGTAGGTGATCGTTGTCTGACCATAAAAAAAACCAGTACGGAATACGTATTATACGTTGTTTCTTAATTTCTTTCGGTTTTTTCTTCTGTAGGTTGATACTTCGATAATCTGTATTGTAAAGCGTTTCTTCTGTAACTGTTCTTTGACACACACGTGTGCCTTTGTTTTCTTTTCAACCCGTGCAAACAATATTATTTCTACTCACGGTTTCCACGGAAACCCTGATAGTTATCTCATCAATTTCACAACTTCAAAAAAATCGGTTCAATTTTTGTCTCGTTAAGGAAATAACTCTTGACGTCACGTATTGAAAATGCTTAATGAAACACGTTATATTTCGCCCTCTCAGAAACGGTGTTGAAAATAGATTCACGCAAGAAAACGTGTATTATTGGAAATCTTATTTTTGCTGACGTATCTCACTTCTCACCAAAATCTATTTAATTCTCAGAAGTGTTCGTTGTCCTTGTCGGCTACATTGGTGTGCGGGCAAATGTATATTTATAGAATACTCCATGATTACAGGTGTAAGGAAGGAAAACATAATACACTTGTAACATTACTAGCAGTGTAAAAGTTAAACATAATACACGGGTAACGTAAAACTACAAGATACGTTACTAGCAGTGTAAAAGTTAAACATAATACACGTGTAACATAGACCGACAAGATACATTACTAGCAGTGTAAAAGTTAAACATAATACACGTGTAACGTAAAACTACAAGATACATTACTAGCAGTGTAAAAGTTAAACATAATACACGGGTAACGTAAAACTACAAGATACGTTACTAGCAGTGTAAAAGTTAAACATAATACACGTGTAACATGGACCGACAAGATACATTACTAGCAGTGTAAAAGTTAAACATAATACACGTGTAACATGGACCGACAAGATACATTACTAGCAGTGTAAAAGTTAAACATAATACACGTGTAACATAGACCGACAAGATACATTACTAGCAGTGTAAAAGTTAAACGTAATACACGGGTAACGTAAACCGACAAGGTACATTACTGTAGGTGTTATCTAACATTTGAATACACCAAAGAACTCAGTATTATACTTTGAACATTAGACGATAACGTAGAACCCTAATCTAGAGTTACAGATACATACTTTTAACATTAGACGATAACGTAGAACCCTAATCTAGAGTTACAGATACATACTTTTAACATTAGACGATAACGTAGAACCCTAATCTAGAGTTACAGAAACATACTTTTAACATTAGACAATAACGTAGAACCCTAATAATGTGACATGTGGTAAATTACAGAATAGACCGGGTCACTCAGTGACACGTGACTAATTACAGAATAGACCGGGTCACTCAGTGACACGTGACTAATTACAGAATAGACCGGGTCACTTAGTGACATGTGACTAATTACAGAATAGACCGGGTCACTTAGTGACATGTGACTAATTACAGAATAGACCAGGTCACTCAGTGACATGTGACTAATTACAGAATAGACCGGGTCACTTAGTGACATGTGACTAATTCCGGAATAGACCGGGTCACTCAGTGACATGTGACTAATTCCGGAATAGACCAGGTCACTCAGTGACATGTGACTAATTCCGGAATAGACCAGGTCACTCCCTGTTTTCGGCCAAAATTCACAGCTTTATTGATGAGGGAAAATATTTTCGACTTAATAAATTCTATTATGGAAATTATTCTAAAAACATTGCTTTGCTGCCAAAGACAAAACCATTCGGGTTGTCTCCTCCCGACCCCTGCTACTACAGCAAGAAAACATTCTTTTCACAAGAATGAAAACACGTATTTTGTACAAACTTTCCAGCCGTAAACAGCTACTTAGAAACCGGATTAAACTTGAGAATAAAGATATCCAGCAGAATGTCTCCGCGGTACCCGATGGTTGGAGTAGTAGTATTTGGAGTAAAGTAGTGATCAAATATGACTTGAACCACTCTACAATTAACCTTGAATTAACAGTGAAGACTCTTGGCAAAATTTACATTATTGGTCAACTTTAAAGCATTATTAAGTTAAGACCTTAAGAAAAGCAGTCTCTGTTCTGACAGATAAAGCAGTCTGTATTAAGATCGCTCAGAAAGATGTTGATAAATGAGTAGTCTTACTTTAAGTGCTGTGTGTTTATACATCTCATAAAATGTAGCTACTCGTAGACGATTTGGTATATTTGAAAAACGTCCTCCTCGTATTTGTACAAGGAAAATTGAATTGTTAGAAGCACATAAAGACAAATAAGTCCCAGCAGCCGTTTTGAAGCACCGATTACTACAACTCCCAATTCGTTGACCTAGCAGCCATTCATTCGTCCATTAATTGTCTTAAAGACATTTAAACCTGGTAGGTGGCTCTGTAGTCAGGCGCAAAGTATCTGGTGCCAAGCATTACACCCATAGCACATGCATAAGCACATAACTAAGCACAGAAAGGTTTATCCTCTAACATTTATTAATTAAACGTCTTCCTGGTGTTCTGATCCCCGCGATGGACACAGCTGATAGCGGGTTCGTCCTGAAACAAACAAACAATACCATAGAAATTAATTAACACTTGACTGTTTACCTGATTTAAAAAAAAATTACCGGTCAGATATATAACTAGATGATTTTTGTTTTGTTTTTTTCTCTTTTTTTCAGTTCTTCGGTGAGTGTCGATCTTTATAGAACTATATATTAAATCTGTAAAAATCTTTTTTTGTGTTGGGACCACGCAAAATGCACATCCTCAGGTAAAATTCTTATCATTGGGCAACAACTTGCTCATATAACTTTAAACAAACAACGTAATTTCTACATGGACATAGATATTAACATACATCGCGTGTTTCGACTGTAATGATAATGCTTCTACTCCTGGATTTTGTGCTTCAGGGAGCATAAAGCTGAGTAATCCACTACTACAAGCACTGAAAGGATTCTCTGGTATTTTTATAAGTCTTCATTGTTTTATCAACGTTGTTCTTTTTATTTGGCATTGTTCCTCCTGTCGGTAATTGACTCACGCTATTCGGACTAGATTAAAAGTTTTAAATCACGGTTTTCAATCATAACAGAAACGCCCTCTTGAGCAGTTTAATCTTCTGTGTTATTCAAATGTCGCAATTTACAAAGTATCTTTCTAATAGGATTAAAACAACAATTGAAGGCCTGTAATAAATCTTCAATAACCTGTGTAACTAGCTTACAAATAGACAAGAAAAGGCCTGTAATAAATCTTCAGTAAACTGTGTAACTAGCTTTCAAAGAGACAAGAAAAGGCCTGTAATAAATCTTCAGTAAACTGTGTAATTAGCTTACAAAGAGACAAGGAAAGACCTGTAATAAATCTTCAGTAAACTGTGTAACTAGCTTACAAAGAGACAAGAAAAGGCCTGTAATAAATCTTCAGTAAACTGTGTAACTAGCTTTCAAAGAGACAAGAAAAGGCCTGTAATAAATCTTCAGTAAACTGTGTAATTAGCTTACAAAGAGACAAGGAAAGACCTGTAATAAATCTTCAGTAAACTGTGTAACTAGCTTACAAAGAGACAAGAAAAGACCTGTAATAAATCTTCAGTAAACTGTGTAACTAGCTTACAAAGAGACAAGAAAAGGCCTGTAATAAATCTTCAGTAAACTGTGTAACTAGCTTACAAAGAGACAAGAAAAGGCC
>NW_013675280.1:1347-5511 GCF_000517525.1 Limulus polyphemus | reverse complement strand
AAACATACAACGTGTCAGAGAAAGGGTGCTGAAACATACAGACCTATCAGAGAAATGATGTTGAAACATACAGCCTATCAAAGAATAAGTTCTGAAACATACAACATGTCAGAGAAAGGGTGCTGAAACATACAGACCTATCAGAGAAATGATGTTGAAACATACAGCCTATCAAAGAAAGAGTTCTGGAACATACAACATGTCAGAGAAAGGGTGCTGAAACATACAGACCTATCAGAGAAATGATGTTGAAACATTCAGCCTATCAGAGAAATGATGTTGAAACATACAGACCTATCAGAGAAATGATGTTGAAACATACAGCCTATCAAAGAAAGAGTTCTAGAACATACAACATGTCAGAGAAAGGGTGCTGAAACATACAGACCTATCAGAGAAATGATGTTGAAACATTCAGTCTATCAGAGAAATGATGTTGAAACATACAGACCTATCAGAGAAATGATGTTGAAACATACAGCCTATCAAAGAAAGAGTTCTGGAACATACAACATGTCAGAGAAAGGGTACCTACACTCATCAAAGACACATACAAACATATAGGCCACGTAGTTTCAAACAACTTAGTAATACCATCGTCATAAACAAAGGTTATTTCATTAAACCTAGCTGGTCCATTGTCTTCAGTAATCGTTCACTATCTAGTTTCACGTACTTCCTTATTTTCTTGTATATAGTTATGGTAATCCTTATCGTATACAGACTGATATACCTTTATTCATATGAAATGTTTGAAACATATTTGGATGAGAAATAAACAGTATAAACCAGGAAACGTCGTCACGGACAGTCAGACACCCCTAAGTAGCACAATATATAGTTTCACTAAACGGGAATTTCAGCAACATACGCCCTCTATTGAGCATTAGCTAATTAGACCTGCCACCCAGCTTCGTACGTAAAAATATATAATTAAGGTTTTACAGTTTCATCGATAAATTGAACATATGATAGGAATAATTAGAAAATGGATACCATTAACAGAAATACTGGTGTTATTAGGGCGGAAGAGTTTTATTTATAACCCGATTTTTTGTTATTACGTGAAAAATTTAGTAGATAATGTACAGACAAACACCGATTTTTAAACTCGAATATAATTTATCTTGCCAAGTTCACCCCCAGGAACAAAGGTTTTGCCATCCTACCCCAAAATTCCCATTGGTGACGAACAGAAGAAAATTTATCAGGAGCAACGTGACACGAAGTGGCACCATAATCCAGCAGTCATTCAAAATGTGTCACACAAAAACCGGATGATAGATTACTCTAAACTAAAAGAAAACACGCCATTGATTAATATCTGTTAATCAATAAACACCCGCACACGTGCATGCGACAAAACTACATTTTCTGGGGTGGGGCACCACACTGTAAAAAAACATGAGTGTCAGTGAAAAACTGGTATTCAAACTGTCAGTATCGGTTTTTTTTTTCTATTAAAAAACTTGAGTGTATTCTGATTTTATATCCTAAGTTATTAAACTGGAGAAATATCATAACTTCTTAATGGAAAATGAAAAATATTGCCGGTACCTGCGGTTTCCCATTACTTCATAGAAATACTTCAATAACAAATACACTATGAGCAGAAGTTAGGGCTAAGTTAGTGCAGAAGTGGAATGTGTTATTTACATCTCGCCACAGTGCGAGTTTATAATATTTAAAGTGTGACAAATTTTCCAATATTAGTAAACGAAAACGTGGTGTAAAATATAGAAATGAACAAAAGTTTAAAAACTTAAAGATATTTTTTTCTTTCATGAATCATGTGAGTCATTGAACAACCTAACTGTACCTAAAGGGTCATTGTGAGACACGTGTTTAACGAGTCATTCATCATGAATCATGTGAGTCATTGAACAACCTAACTGTACCTAAAGGGTCATTGTGAGACACGTGTTTAACGAGTCATTCAATGTATTTGTTTGCTTCATAACAGACCATGAAACCTCTTGCCAAATTGATGGTTGAATCTTAATATTGGGTCAGGTAAGAGTAGGCCAAAAGTTGGCGATTGGTGCCGTTGACTACCTGCCTTCCCTGCAGTCTGTCAGCTCAGAATTAGGGACAGCTATGTGTAGCTTTGTGTGAAAATTTTGAAACAAACGAATTGAGAAAATACAAGTTGATACATGCTGAGTAAGTCATTCCGGTTTGGCTTGTGAGTTATATTCTATATTAGATTAAATAACGAGATACAAATACTGACTTAAGAAGATCGTGTTGTCTGAATGATGGTCGTGCAGATAATCTGCTTTATCAGTTATTAAGTGATATAGATAATCTATTTTTCATCTCCGTGTTTTTGATATCTCAGTGTGGAGCACATTTTATCTATCATTTATTACGTGATGCTGATTTTTTCTTGATTTGAACTCGTATAATACGCACAGAAATGACAGTTTTATGGTAGTCTATGAGAGATATAGTCTGATGTAGGCCTAATTTAACGATTTTATTGCCAACTTACCGTAACGATTTCATCAGATGTCTTCTGTCATTGAAGTTTCAACCCGTTATACGTAGAAAGTAACAGTATTTCCCTTCAAAATGTAAGTTTACACCACATTGAAACTATGTCAGTAGCAACCCTAGTTTACACCACGTTGAAACTATGTCAGTAGCAACCCTTTCAATCCTAGTTTACATCACGTTGAAACTATGTCAGTAGCAACCCTTTCAACCCTAGTTTACACCACGTTGAAACTATGTCAGTTGGAACCCTTTCAACCCTAGTTTACACCACGTTGAAACTATGTCAGTAGCAACCCTTTCAACCGTCGTTTACACCACGTTGAAACTATGTCAGTAGCAACCCTTTCAACCCTAGTTTACACCACGTTGAAACTATGTCAGTAGCAACCCTTTCAACCCTAGTTTACATCACGTTGAAACTATGTCAGTAGCAACCCTTTCAACCCTAGTTTACACCACGTTGAAACTATGTCAGTAGAAACCCTTTCAACCCTAGTTTACATCACGTTGAAACTATGTCAGTAACAACCTTTTCGTCCTAGTTTACACCACGTTGAAACTATGTCAGTAGCAACCCTTTCAACCCTAGTTTACACCACGTTGAAACTATGTCAGTAGAAACCTTCCAACCTTATTCTTCCGGAGATCGTCTTCAAGACAATTAAAAACGTTTCTAATGCTAAGACTAAATGTTCACAACGTAAAGAAATATTTGTACGTGTTTCATAACGTAATATACACTCAAATATATGTTACAGTTTTATACGAGAAGTAATCGTATAATAAAAATTTAGTGTGAGCCTGAATAGGCCAACTTTGTGTTATCAGTATACGTGTTTCGGTAATCAGTGTCTCTAAGGGCAGCAGAATTAATCGTATATAATAGTTACTGAAGACCCGCAAGCTTACTTGTACAGTCTGCATCCTCCCCCCTTTCTTTCCCTTTATCTTGAGTTTCTACACGAACGGGCATATCCCGCGTGCTCTCTCGAGCGTGATGTCATTTTCTGTGGACAGATGAACTAGGGAAATACATCATTGAACCCTTTTGCCCCAGTAACTTCGTCTAGAGCTCGCACCATTCCCGTAGGACGGTACCTTGACTAGTTAGCCCTTAGCAGTAATGCTGGACAAGTGATAAGACAACGTGATATTCTATGAATTTGTTAATTCTGAAAAATTGTCAACATGGCATTAGTAAGTAAAAGACTCTTCTTTAATTTTTTTTCTATGCTGGCCGAAATCATCGCGTTTATAAAACAGGAATGTAAAGGAATAGAATCATAAAATTATAATATTACAAAGATAAACCCAAGCGTCGATTCTCATTTAATGACCGCTTAAAGAACTCGTGCTAAAAGAAACTTGCTGCTTCGCTTAAAACACTTTCCTGCGATACACCAATTTACAAGATACATTTTCTAGAAAATTGGATTTCCTCGTCGATTTGATTTTATTGGCGACTGCACTCCATTTATTTAGATGAATATATATATATATATATATATAACAGGGAAATTGACTCTCCATTTTACAGTCCAATCTTCAGATTGTAATAATAGAAACACAGCCCAGGAAAGAGATACATTACAGCTATAGACTGGAAAGGAAACCTAATTATATATACGTCACGTGTGGTGAATGTGTTAAACTGTGAACCTGTTT
>NW_013675280.1:0-722 GCF_000517525.1 Limulus polyphemus | reverse complement strand
ACTCCTATTTATTTAGTATGAATATATATATATATATATATATATAACAGGGAAATTGACTCTCCATTTTACAGTCCAATCTTCAGATTGTAATAATAGAAACACAGCCCAGGAAAGAGATACATTACAGCTATAGACTGGAAAGGAAACCTAATTATATATACGTCACGTGTGGTGAATGTGTTAAACTGTGAACCTGTTTTCTCTGCCTTCATCACTTGTTTAGGCAACTTCAGTCGAATTAACGGCCGACAGTGTTAATTTCAGTATAAACTTAGAACACTGATTGTTACACCCATCACATATGCTAATAATGTTAATTTTAATATAAACTTAGTACACTGATTGTTACACCCATCACATATAAACCGATCATATATGCAGATATGTGTTATCAATGTTTGTGTTTACAAAATACAATTGTTTAATAAGCTTAGCACGTAGATAACTGTACTTCCTACCCTAATTTATGACACGTTGAAACGATATCAGTAATAACCCTTTCAGACCGAGTTTATGACACGTTGAAATTACGTCAGTAATAACCCTTCAGACCGAGTTTATGACACGTTGAAATTATGTCAGTGATAACCCTTCAGACCGAGTTTATGACACGTTGAAATTATGTCAGTGATAACCCTTTCAGACCGAGTTTATGACACGTTGAAATTATGTCAGTGATAACCCTTCAGACCGAGTTTATGACACGTTGAAATTATGTC
>NW_013675279.1:18710-22299 GCF_000517525.1 Limulus polyphemus | reverse complement strand
GTTTAAAATGACTGTGTTTTTAATAGATATACTATGGTTTTTTGAGTTGCAATGGTGAAAAACATGGGACGGTTTTTTATTGTGTTTGACTTACCAAGTTACATGACTATACCCCAGTATTAACAGCACTAATCTCCAGCCCAGATTATACATAGTTATAATGTACTAGACTTACCAAGTTACAGGACTATACCCCAGTATTAACAGCACCAATCTCCAGCCCAGATTATACATATTTATAATGTACTAGACCTACCAAGTTACATGACTATACCCCAGTATTAACAGCACCAATCTCCAGCCCAGATTATATATATTTATAATGTACTAGACATGAACTTTATTTCAGTCACTCAAATTATTTGTCGCCATTCCTGTATGTAAGTATGTTAGACATTATCCTTTGTGAAGTATTACAAAATTAAAATCCAGTTAAAAACCTTTCAGTGGCTTTAGTAAATTTCCCAACTGTGATGTGTTTCTTGCTTATTTCTTGTTTTGGCTAAAAAGTATCTTGAGCCAACTCAACTTTGGTTTACAATAACTCACTGATAAGATGCTGAATTCTGAGTGAATTATTGTTTTTTATCATTTGACTCAGCTTTCATTTACAATGTTATTACTATGCACGATAATAAAAAAAAACAAATATTTAAAAAAAATTCTCATTCAGTGAACTAGTGAATCATTTGAAAATCACCATTTTAAGTCTAATAATGTACCTGAAGGTGAACCCTCTAAACTTATGTATCTAAAAAACAGTTGGAACTCTTTGGGTCTAAATGTAAAATAATCAGTTAATTGTGACTCTTGCAAGAGAAATTCTATATAAATTGGCCAGATATTGTCTTCCATGAGGAAATCAAAATGTCTGGCTACAAATTCAGCTGTCTTTTTAAAACTTTTGATTAATCAATATTTACATGTAATTTATTTTACTAGAAACTGTGAGATGATATGTTGTAGCTATGTCTACGGTGAAAACAAACAAGTGTAACACAGCACAGAAGATCATGATGATGGGTTCATATGACTTATTATGTGATATACAAACAGTTTCACATTACATTCACATCCATTAGCCGATAGTTGATACTAACCTGAAGACGCTTCTTTAATTCCTGAAAATCCCTTTCACTGTATTCAACTGTTTTTCCGGTAGCTGCCATAATCTTCCAGATGAGTACTTTTATTTAACTACCTAAACATGCACATAAAAGTAACTCCTTCTTAACAAAATATAAGAAATACATATGTTATTGATTGGCAGGATAAAATGTAAGATATCGGTACACTGAGAGTTTACGTAAGGCCATGTTTAATTGTAACACAAACCAACTAGAAATAAATCTTTTTATTAAAAAGCTTTACCATAACTCAAATTCCATGAAATGAACGTCTGTGCTCGAGGTATCATCAGATATTAGCCTAACTTAAACCACTAAATAAACATGTTTGAGGTATCTTTAAACATTAGCTTAATTAAGATTCCATCAACATCTGAGTTATTTTTAATCATCAGCCTAACTAAGATTCTCTGAACATCTGAGTTTGAGGAATATTTAACTCTTTCAACCTAGGCTCGGTTCCTGGGACCAACCTCATAATCATTTTGTGCTTGTTATAGTTTTCATGCTATAACTTTTAAATTAATAAGTGAATGTTAACAAAATTTGTCAGTTTATCAGTAAACATTACAATGCTTTCATATGCAAAATATCTAATTTTTCATTAAGTCTTAAGGTGTGTAAAGCAATGTTTCTCTCATGTCTATTTTTTTCTTTCACATCTTGCCTATCCAAAATGCAAAGTAATTTCCATTTTAAGATTAAAAATACTATTATGCATTAGAAAAGTTTGAAATTTCACATGCAAAATCTTTATAATGTCCAGATAGTTATCAAACATATCTTAAGAAAAAACGTTTTATTTCATTTGATATTTTCACTAATTAATCTCTGTAAGGGTTCGGTAAATTTGACCAATCTCACAACCACCATAAAAATTAGGAACATAAATTATGCCTCTTTCATTCTAGATTCAACATAAATTATAACATGAAAACATAAATGTTTAAATGAAATTGCTTAAATTTCATAACATTATACACACATATATATTTATTATATTGACCTTTCACCTGTGTCTGGCTATTTTAACAAAGAGAAAAGATAAGACCTTCTTATTTTATATTCTAGCTTGTCAATATCTGTAATTTTGGTTTCTAATTTGTATGAAACTACAGACTTAGTATTTTGACTTCACAAACATTTAATTTGAACCAGTGCTGCATTCAACATGCCACGTGACACACAAAAATCAATGTTTATCTGTGTTTTTTTAATATTTACTTTTAAACTAACAAATGTATAATACTGAAATTTGAATTATAATCTACAATTTGATACCAAACTTATTGATATAAATTCATGAAATAGTAGTTCAATAAAACTTTGAATGCGAGTCAACAAATGAGATGACATGGCTTTTCACCTGTGACCCATCTTGGTTAAGCATTAGTATAAGATTTCATGAACATATGAGTTTGATAATGGCTGGAGACGGCTTGAGTGGGTAATGAAGAAAATATAAGTTTAACATAACAGCCAAAAACTCAACTCACGAACAAATCCAACAACAGTACATTACACTGCAGTTTACTTTTTGTTCCTGAAACCAGCTCAAGAATTATCCACACTTGGACAAAACTAGCCAGTAAACACAATATTCCTGTCAACGTCAAATTCTCACAAAAATCCGGCCCGAAATTAAAATCGTTACTAAACAAGAATTATTTAGAATCACACAATGCAGTTTACCTTTTGTTCCTGAAACCAGCTCAAGAATTATCCACACTTGGACAAAACTAGCCAGTAAACACAATATTCCTGTCAACGTCAAATTCTCACAAAAATCCGGCCCTAAAATAAAATCGTTACTAAACAAAAATTATTTAGAATCACACAATACCAACGTCATTTACAAAATAACATGCAATAACTGCCCAGAATTCTACATCGGAGAAACAGGAAGAAAATTGGAAACCAGATTCATGGTAGTACATTATAACTATGTAGTATCTGAGCTGGAGATTGGTGCTGTTAATACTGGGGTATAGTCATGTAACTTGGTAGGTCTAGTATATTATATCTATGTAGTATCTGAGCTAGAGATTGGTGCCATTAATACTGGGGTATAGTCATGTAACTTGGTAAGTCTAGTATATTATAACTATGTATAATCTGAGCTAGAGATTGGTGCTGTTAATACTGGGGTATAGTCATGTAACTTGGTAAGTTTAGTACATTATAACTATGTATAATCTGAGCTGGAGATTGGTGCTGTTAATACTGGGGTATAGTCATGTAACTTGGTAAGTTTAGTACATTATAACTATGTATAATCTGAGCTGGAGATTGGTGCTGTTAATACTGGGGTATAGTCATGTAACTTGGTAAGTCTAGTACATTATAACTATGTATAATCAGAGCTAGAGATTGGTGCTGTTAATACTGGGGTATAGTCATGTAACTTGGTAGGTCTAGTACATTATAACAATGTATAATCTGAGCTGCAGATTGGTGCTGTT
>NW_013675279.1:16198-18336 GCF_000517525.1 Limulus polyphemus | reverse complement strand
AAACTGAAATCGTTACTAAACAAAAATTATTTAGAATCACACAATACCAACGTCATTTACAAAATAACATGCAATAACTGCCCAGAATTCTACAACGGAGAAACAGGAAGAAAATTGGAAACCAGATTGACAGAACACAATAACAAACCGTCCCGTGTTTTTCACCATTGCAACTCAAAAAACCATAGTATATATATATATCAGTGTCAGTGTAAATTACTTGTACCTGATGATGACAAAACCTTGTTGAAACATTAAGAAAGTACATTTGCTGTTATGTAAAAGTTATATTAAAGTTTTTCTTCATTACCCATTCAAGCCGTCTCCAGCCATTATTAGTCTCAAAGTGGGTTCCTCATCATCGAATATGAGTTTGATGTATCTTTAAACATTAGCCTAACTAAGATTCCATGAATATCTGTTCTTAAGGTAACTTCAAACATTAGCCTAACTTTGACTGCCAAATGAACATCTGAGTTTGTGGTATTTTTTAAACATTAGTCTAACCAAGATTATTTGAACATCTGAGTTTGATGTATCTTTAAACATTAACCTAACTAAGATTCCATGAACATTTGAGTTTGACGTATCTTTAAACATCACCCTAAAATGGGTTGTCAATGTCAGGGTGGTAGGAAGAATCCATGCTAACAAACTCTCCTATTATGGCCCACATCACATACAACTTCTGACAACCAAGCTCCTACCACTGGCCTTTCAGCAAGAGGGAGTGTTTTCACTAAAAGTGGAGGTGAAAAAGGCAGTGTTCAGCACCTTAGTACAAGATGCACTGGGTAAAGAGGGCTCATTATCCATGGTTGGCAGCCATCTTGGAGAAGGAAAAACTCTGATTCCAAATCTGAGTAGATGGGACTTGATAGCCTTGTCAGCTCATCTAGAATTAAATTTATAATTTCAAACCAGGTAAATGTAATTTGATAACCCTGGCAGGTAGTCCATTTAGCAGAAAGAACTCTGTTAACCATGCTGGTCAACACATCTAGAAGAGGAACACTCAGATATGAAACAAGATGAACAGGTAGAGGTCACTAACTTCATCAGGAAGGCCACATGTGGGAGGAGGACCCAGATTACAAACCTCGTTCATCAGAGTAAGAAGACATCTGCTTCTAATGGCATATAATTGGATGTCTGTGCACTCTACGATACAAAGCCATTCAACTGACTTTAGGAAGACATGGTGTCATTCCTATAGCAGGGGTGGGTTTTAACGGTCGTCAGAGATGACTAAAAACTTCTTAGGACAAACATCTTAAACCCCCGTGTTGTTTGATGGATGACTAGTGCCCTGGAACAGACCCTTACTGAAAACAGCATCACAGTCTAATGTACACTTATCCATGCCTGCATTACATTCAGTCTACTGTACACTTATCCATGCCCGCATTACATTCAGTCTACTGTACACTTATCCATGCCCGCATTACACTCACAGTCTACTGTACACTTATCCATGTCCGCACTACACTCACAGTCTACTGTACACTTATCCATGTCCGCACTACACTTACAGACTACTGTACACTTATCCATGCCTGCATTACATTCAGTCTACTGTACACTTATCCATGCCCGCACTACACTCACAGTCTACTGTACACTTATCCATGCCCGCACTACACTCACAGTCTACTGTACACTTATCCATGTCCGCACTACACTCACAGTCTACTGTACACTTATCCATGTCTGCACTACACTCACAGTCTACTGTACACTTATCCATGCCCACATTACATTCAGTCTACTGTACACTTATCCATGCCCGCATTACATTCAGTCTACTGTACACTTATCCATGCCCTCACTACACTCACTGTCTACTGTACACTTATCCATGTCCGCATTACACTCACAGTTTACTGTACACTTATCCATGCCCGCACTACACTCACAGTCTACTATACACTTATCCATGCCCGCACTACACTCACAGTCTACTGTACACTTATCCATGCCTGCATTACACTCACTGTCTACTGTACACTTATCCATGTCCGCATTACACTCACTGTCTACTGTACACTTATCCATACCCACATTACACTCACTGTCTACTGTACACTTATCCATGTCCGCATTACACTCACAGTCTACTGTACACTTATCCATGCCCA
>NW_013675279.1:12465-15230 GCF_000517525.1 Limulus polyphemus | reverse complement strand
GCACTACACTCACAGTCTACTGTACACTTATCTATTCCCGCACTACACTCACAGTCTACTGTACACTTATCCATGCCCGCATTACATTCAATCTACTGTACACTTATCCATGCCTGCACTACACTCACAGTCTACTGTACACTTATCCATTCCCGCACTACACTCACAGTCTACTGTACACTTATCCATGCCTGCACTACACTCAGTCTACTGTACACTTATCCATGCCCCCATTACATTCAGTCTACTGTACACTTATCCATGTCCGCATTACACTCACAGTCTACTGTACACTTATCCATGCCCACACTACACTCAGTCTACTGTACACTTATCCATGCCCACACTACACTCACAGTCTACTGTACACTTATCCATGCCTGCACTACACTCAATCTACTGTACACTTATCCATGCCCGCATTACATTCAGTCTACTGTACACTTATCCATGCCTGTACTACACTCACAGTCTACTGTACACTTATCCATGCCCGCACTACACTCACTGTCTACTGTACAATTATCCATGCCCACACTACACTCACAGTCTACTGTACACTTATTCATGCCCGCATTACATTCACTGTCTACTGTACACTTATCCATACCTGCACTACACTCACAGTCTACTGTACACTTATCCATGTCCGCACTACACTCACAGTCTACTGTACACTTATCCACGCCTGCACTACATTCAGTCTACTGTACACTTATCCACGCCTGCACTACATTCAGTCTACTGTACACTTGTCCATGCTCGCATTACACTCACAGGCTACTGTACACTTATCCATGTTCGCACTACACTCACAGTCTACTGTACACTTATCTATTCCCGCACTACACTCACAGTCTACTGTACACTTATCCATGACCGCATTACATTCAGTCTACTGTACACTTATCCATGCCTGCACTACACTCACAGTCTACTGTACACTTATCCATTCCCGCACTACACTCACAGTCTACTATATACTTATCCATGCCCGCACTACACTCAGTCTACTGTACACTTATCCATGCCCCCATTACATTCAGTTTACTGTACACTTATCCATGCCCGCATTACATTCAGTCTACTGTACACTTATCCATACCTGCACTAAACTCAGTCTACTGTACACTTATCCATACCCGCACTACACTCAGTCTACTGTACACTTATCCATGCCCCCACTACACAAGCATGGCTGACTCGTCCCTTGACCAAAATCATCGGTAAGTTCCTTAACTACAATCTCAAAAAGTCGAACCCCTACAAAAAATATCTTTTCATCCATTTTCTTATTTAAAAAGATTGTATTTTCTACAAATGTTAGTACAATCCACCAAAAGGGACTGAAAACAGGAAAAGTTTGCTTTTGTGATTGGCTATTAATGCTGTTTTTTATCATTAAACTCTCTATCAAGCTGTGCCTCTGTGCTGCCTTATGCATGTAAAGTTTGTATGGAGTACAAATGAGTGTGAATGGGTATGTGTGGTAACACAGTATAGTGTATACAGCTCAGCTAATTGCATTACCATACGTTGTATTGCACGATGTTTGTATAGATGTTTATGACAATAAAACTAACATGGCTGTCTAGTAACACAGTATAGTGTATACAACTCAGTTAGTTACGTTACCATATGTTGTACTGCATGATGTTTGTATAGATTAATTTCTAGTACAGATGTTTATGACAATAAAACTAACATGGCTGTTTAGTAACACAGTATAGTGGATACAGCTCAGTTAGTTACATTACCATATGTTGTATTGCATGATGTTTGTATAGATTAATTTCTAGTATAGATGTTTATAACAATAAAACTAACATGGCTGTCTAGTAACACAGTATAGTGTATACAGCTCAGTCAGTTACGTTACCATATGTTGTACTGCATGATGTCTGTATAGATGTTTATGACAATAAAACTAATATGGCTCTCTAGTAACACAGTATAGTGTATACAGCTCAGTCAGTTATGTTACCATATGTTGTATTGCATGATGTTTATGACAATAAAACTAACATGGCTGTCTAGTAACACAGTATAGTGTATACAGCTCAGTTAGTTGCGTTACCATATGTTGTATTGCATGGTTTGTATAGACTAATTTTTAGTATAGATGTTTATGACAATAAAACTAACATGGCTGTCTAGTAACACAGTATATTGTATACAGCTCAGTTAGTTATGTTACCATATGTTGTATTGCATGATGTTTTTATAGATTAATTTCTAGTATAGATGTTTATGACAATAAAACTAACATGGCTGTCTAGTAACACAGTATAGTGGATACAGCTCAGTTAGTTGCGTTACCATATGTTGTATTGCATGGTTTGTATAGACTAATTTTTAGTATAGATGTTTATGACAATAAAACTAACATGGCTGTCTAGTAACACAGTATATTGTATACAGCTCAGTTAGTTGTGTTACCATATGTTGTATTGCATGATGTTTGTATAGATTAATTTCTAGTATAGATGTTTATGACAATAAAACTAACATGGCTGTCTAGTAACACAGTATAGTGTATACAGCTCAGCTCAGTTGTGTTACCATATGTTGTATTGCATGATGTTTGTATAGATTAATTTCAAGTATAGATGTTTATGACAATAAAACTAACATGGCTGTCTAGTAACACAGTATAGTGTATACAGCTCAGCTAGTTGAGTTACCATATGTTGTATTGCATGATGTTTGTATAGATTAATTTCAAGTATAGATGTTTATGACAATAAAACTAACATGGCTGTCTA
>NW_013675279.1:0-11868 GCF_000517525.1 Limulus polyphemus | reverse complement strand
ACAGAATATAATGACATGAATTAAACAAACATAATAATGACATGAATTAAACAGAATATAATAATGACATGAATTAAACAAACATAATAATGACATGAATTAAACAGAATATAGTAATGATACGAATTAAACAGAACATAATAATGACATGAATTAAACAGAACATAATAATGACATGAATTAAACAGAATATAATGACATGAATTAAACAGAATATAATGACATGAATTAAACAAACATAATAATGACATGAATTAAACAGAACATAATAATGATATGTATTAAACAGAACATAATGATAAGTATTAAACAGAACATAATGACATGAATTAAAGAGAACATAATAATGATATGAATTAAACTGAACATAATAATGATATGAATTAAACTGAACATAATAATAATATGTATTAAACAGAACATAATAATGACATGCATTAAAGAGAACATAATTATGATATGAATTAAACAGAATATAATAATGACATGAATTAAACAGAACATAATGATAAATGGAAACAAAATTTTATTGAAGTTTTGATCAGTATCAAACAGAATAACAATATATAAAATAAGGCTAACTTTGCCTCTCTCCAGGTCAATGCAAACTATGAGTATGGACAACAATACAGATCAGTGGTGTGTGTGTGTGTACATGTGCAGCGCTCAGGCATTGTAACGTGTGAGGGTTCCAATGCAAGTTTAGTCATACTACAGGCTGTACTTGGCGAGCAGGCAAGTGTACAAAAATCCCATCTCATAAACAATCACCAATTTAATATTGAAGGATAGGAGGGCTATCATCAAGACAGAGAAAATCATCTCTAACCATTGTCAAAAACCATCTGTTATAGTCCATGGAGGAGACAGAGCACACTATAGTGATACTGATCTTAAATAACCAAAATATTTGTACTGTATATAACATCCACTCTCTGCCAGAAACACCAATCCAACTACAGAAGAGAAAGTTAAATAACAACAAATGAATCATTCTGGGTGACTTCAACAGCTACTCACCAAGTTGAGGTTATGATGAACTTGATAAAAAGGAGATGGGGTAGAAAGCTGGATTATTAGTAAAAATATTGTGTTGATCAACAACCCAGATGGTCTCCACATGCACTTTCAAGATTCTGGCGAGCCACAAGCACTGCAAATCTTGCTATTGCTACAGATGACTTACAGAACATCAGTAAAAGAGATCTGCCAACAGTTCGTTAGCAATGACCAAAGGTTGATAATTATTCATGTCAATAACAAGTGAATAACACCACCAGGATGAAGTTAGAATTACAAAAAAGGCAAATGGGATCTTTTCCAATGACTGGTTGAAGTGTAAGAAGACTCTCTTTTCTAAAATTAGCATGAAAAAAAATGCAAAGATTTTCTATAAGGCTATTCTAGATGCAGCTAAGAAATCCATTCCAAGAGCTCTCAACCAGAAAATCTACAACAAGTTTGTGATGCCCAAGAGATGGTGAAGAATCCCACGGACTCAAACATCATTGCTTACAATAAAGCGAGAACTGAATTTAAAAGAGCTAAAGTTGAACAATAGGTGGTATGAAATGACACACACACACCGAACTTTGAGAAAGGCATGCATAGCCTCTGGAAGTTAACTAAATGTCTTAATGGAAAACAACTAACTAAATGCAGAACAGTTCTGGATATCAGTGGAGAGCTTTAGACAGGAAGCAAGCAACTAAAACCTTTGCCAAAATCTACCAGAAGCAAATTACTGTAGAGATGTCAAGAGAAAGAGTCTGTAAAGTAAGAGAGGACATCAAACACAAGCTGAACACCAACACACTTGAGGATTATAAGAGAGAAGCTGACACTGCCTTGAAGAGACTGAAACTCAAGAAGACACCTAGGTCTGAAGAAGTTAGCAACAACATGCTCAGCCACCTTGTTCCTATTGCAAAGTGTATTCTGCTCATCATCTTCAATGACAGCTGGAAGTCAGGCAGAGTACCAACTATTCAGAAAGAATCTTGGATCATCTCCATTCTGAAAAAGGGAAATATCAAATTAGATCCAATCAGTTATAGGCCCACCTGTCTGATAAACTGTGTTTGGAACACTGAGCCTATGGAAAATAAAAGAAATATGAAGATCCTGATTCAGAGTGAAAAGATAAGACACTTCCCAAATCAGCCACTTCATTGTAAGTTCCAAGAAAGAACAAAAAATATACTAAAACATCAGAGTCTCAACAATTTAGCTAAGATGCATCTGCCAAGGATGTCCTACAGTTGCACAATAATCTATGCAAGATTCTGGCACCACAGAAAAGGACAAAGAAAGAGCACAGCTTTGAAATCTGATTAACTGTATCAGATGTTGCAAGTAAATGTAACTAAATTCCTGTAGCATAAAATGCTCAACAGGAATTGTTTGACCATGAGTATCCCAATGAATGATAGCTGGACTTACACATACAGATGTGTCTGCCATTAATACCATGAAAAATGGAGGAAGTGGAGTCTACATCAGATATAAAAATGACCAGAAAATTTTCCTGTTCATTTCTGGAGAACAGCCATGCAGTAACTCCAAAGGTGAAGTGACAGCTGTTGCTGCCTCAGTTGACTACCTCCTGACATCTGAGAAGAGTTTAAGAAATGTTATTCTGACAGATTCTATGTCCACTCTGCAAGCTTTGATATCCAAGATCACAGGTGCAGCCATAAGAGATTTACAATACAGCCTTCAAAAGGTCTTATAGGACTTCAGAACTGTCTTGCAGTGGATTCTGGCCTATTTCAATGTCCTGAGCAATGAGAAAACAAAGATGGGAGCCTGAAATGCCAACTTCAAGTCACCATTTCCTCTGGTGAAGCAAAAACCTTACTGAAGCAGAGATTCAAAAAATACTGGTGCTGTAGCTAAGGAGGCTTCAAACCACAACAACATTCACTCAGATTCTTGGACAATCATCTACTGCTTAAGAATCAGTCACTGTGGTCTCTATTCTGATCATCTGAAAAAAATCAACCTTGCAGACACAGCTGTGTGTGTTTGCACACAGACAGACTGCATCCTAGCAAATACTTCAAGATTGCGCTATTTACACAGCCCACAGACTTCGAGCCTGGCCAAAGGGAGCAGACATATGTACATACATGTAAGCTGTGGAGATTGGCATCAGACCTTAGACCTTAACCTGACTGCCCAGTTCATGACCTCCATCAGACTGACGACCTGGCAGCCAGTCAAACACGAAATAAAAAGTCTAACTTGGGTTCCATGAAAGTAAAATCTGTGCACGAGGCATCTTTAAACTTTAGCCTAACTTGGATTCCATGAACTTAAAAGCTGTGCTTCAGGTATCTTTAAATATTATCCTAAATGAAATTTCTTGTAATGAATATCTGTGTTTTAGAACTTTTAGGACTGGCATTACCAAAATGTTGATCAAACTAATCTTCTGTGGAACTGATTGTTTATTTAATAATCTTTATATTCTATCATACAAAGATTACTCTGAGTTATTTCTCATCAGCGAGTGGTTATTCATCAGAAACCTCTGGACATCACAAAGTGGAGAGAACATAAATGCAAAATATTATCATCATTAAACTCTTGCTCTAACTAAAAGTAAAATACAGTTACAAATCAAGAAATACATAAATGTTACACAGTAATAAGCAGATGACTTTTATGTCATCTAGCTTTAATTCTGAGAGAGATAACTCAGTGCCTCTTTAAGTTCCCTTAGATCAAATATACTTCTTATTTTCAACAGACTGAATAGCAAAAATTATTACAACATCTTAAAGGTAATTCTTAAGACTTCCCAACTTCTTCTTAATAAGCTCAGAATTAATGTGACCATCTTGTTCCCATCTAACAACTGTTCAAGATGAGAAAGTGCTTAAATCTTCATTAGTAAAAGCTAAAGAAAATGTAGAATTTAGTAACTGAGCCATCTGATAATCATCAGAAACAATCAATCTTTCGATAAACATCCCTCAAAGTCAAAGGTCCTACTCCCATCCTAACATTTTGTTTACCATTAATGTATTTGAAGAAATCCTTACTGTTAATTGTTACATTTTCAGCCAGCCCTTTTTTTCATATTCCTTTATTTTATTGTCTAATTTCCTGTTTCGCTAACACTCTTGATCTTACATAATCCTCCCATCTAGAAGTCGATGGGTTAATACTAACTTATATAATAATAATAGTAATACAGTGTAATTTATAAGTTACTTGTATGGGCTGACCGTCTTTTGAAATTTCGCTGCTTAATACACAAATGTCACTTTTAATTTATTAAAATGATTATAACAACTTACATCAAATTAGGCCTTACATATATGATATTGTATGAGAAAGATATACTGACATTACTGTACGTTGATACAATACACAATAATACGTAGTGTTAAAAAATCATAAAATGTCTTCATGAAAATAACATCTGACATTGACAAGTAAAATGTTGACACGCAGGATAGATACCTGTCCGGATTCCTGTTCTGTCCTCGTTACTAACGTTAGTATGTTACTCTGTAACATGTTATTTTAAACATTTTTATCGGTACCACCAAATGTTGGTGATGATAGAACATAAATAAATAGTCCACATACCTATTTCTCTTTCACACCTGAGATAACCGAAATATGTAATTCACTAATAAAAATACACACAAAATTAATTTATATTAATATAAAACATAGAACTTTGCGGTTTATACCATATCTACCTCACTACTAATATACACAAAACTTGTACCAATTCTTGACCTGTAAGTACAACAAGTCTTCTATGAAAACCAAAATATATTCTGAAACTGATAAGTGAATTCTTGCAATATCTTGGGGAGGTAACCAAACAGAAAATAACATCTTAAGTTCAGATTTTTCTAGAAACCTCTTAGAGAAACAATATTAAAGTAGAGTGAAATATATAAAAAATATTATTACTTTTATTAAAGCATTACTAGTTTGTCATAACTTTCAAGCAACTTACAAATAGTATGTTAAAAAATTATTAGAAAAAGTATATACAATATAATGAAATTTGAAAGTTCGAAAGTACTAATAATATTGCCTCCATCCCAGTGGCACAGCGGTATGTCTACAAATTTACAACGCTAGAAACCGGGTTTAGATACCCGTGGTGGGCAGAACACAGATAGCCCATTGTGTAGCTTTGTCCTTAACGTCAGAAAACAAACAAACAACTAATAATATTAAACAATAAAATAAATATTTTCACAACTTAAAAGCTATTCGTATTGCTACGACAGCGGAAGTCACGCGACGCTGGGAGTATGCGCGCTGGAGTTTCTCGAAGGATCATCAATTTTCCTGACAACTCTAGTTTGTTCGAGGCGCCCTCTTTTTTAGTATTGTTACGACATCGGAAGTCACGTGATTCTGGTGACACGTAATGAGTATCTAGAAGTTCCTGAAGGCTCGAGGTGCCCTCTATTTTTTATATATAAGACTGGCAAATAAAGCGGGTGAAGAATATAGTTGCAGATAGAGAGATTGAAGATATTGACAAGAATAATCGAGTCAAGTGGGCACCGTAAGTAAAGTGCGTGAATCGTTGTGAATTATAGCGTGTGTTAAGTTAAAGTGACTGTGGAAATTAAGTGTATTGCAAAGTTGAATTGAAAAAGAATAAACTAGTTTTATTTAAGAAAGGACTTGCATCGCTGAAGTTTTTCTGAAAGAATTTCTACGGAAAATTAACAAACGAACACAGATGTAACAAATTGGTGTCAGAGAGTGGGACGAAACAATAAAGAAAAGAAAATGGAAAAGAGAGGTGGCAAATCAATCTATAGCTTAGCAGATTTGATGGCAGCAATACAAGAACAGCAAAAGAAACGAGAAGAGAAATTACAGCAGAGGTTGGAGGAAAAAGAAAAGAAACAAGAAGAACGAGAAAAGAAACAAGAAGAGAGATTAGAGCAGTGGCAACTGGAACAAGAAAGGAAACAGGAAGAAAGTCTCCAACAGTTGCAGGAAAGTCAGCAGCAACTAAAGGAAAGTCAACAACAATGGTAAGAAGCACAAATGGAAACCATTAGTAAATTTCAAAGCGAATTAAATACATAAAAGGATGATTTATTGTCTTTTACACAAGGAGGATATATTAGCCATGGACCTAATCAGCCTCAGGCAACAGGAAGCCCCTTACAGACCCCGCAGCTAAACCCTAATGCAGACATCTTCAGTCCTGTTAGAAGTCACATCCCAGATATGAATGTCAGCAAAAGGGGGGATCTAGTACAAAGCAAGCCACGGAATTCGATGGGAAGGCACCGTGGGAAGCATATAGAGCATAATTTAAGCTCCTGGCAGAGATGAATGGATGGACAGAGGCGCAGAAAGCAGTATATCTGGCAACTAGCTTGAAGGGACAACCACTGGATATACTTGGACAGTTGTCAGCAGATGACAGACACAACTATAGAGCATTGGTAGCTGCTCTAGAACTCAGGTATGGAATATGGAACCCAAAATCAGTCTGAAGTCTACAGGGCTAGGTTTAGGATGAGAGTCCATGCTAAAGGGAAGAGCCTACAAGAGCTGGCACATGATTTGAAAAGTATGGCACACAAGGCCTACCCTACTGCGCCACCCGATGTTCTCAAGTTGTTGCTGAGGGATCAGTTTGTAGATGCATTGGACAGTCCACAACTGAAGATATAAGTAAAGCAAGCACACCCCTCTACTATGCAGGATGCAATGGCTAAAGCTCTTGAATTTGAATCCTACGTTAAGTCCAGCACAGAGGTACCAAGGTTGACACAGTCATCAGGATTCAAGCCCAGAAAAGGGCAGCTTTAAGAGAAGTTTGAGGGACTTTGCTGGCACTGTAACAAACTTGGGCACAGGAGAGCTCAATGTTGGCAACTTCAACACAGGGGAGATGCCACAGCAGGAAAGGCTGGTATCCAGAAAGGTTGTTGGAACTGTGGAAAGCACGGACACATGAGGAGCCAGTGTAAGAAGAATATTATCAATAAGTAAGACTTAAGGAAACCAGTAGTGGTTGGTGCTGAGGGACGCCCACCAACCCCCATCGTGAAAGTCCCAACAGCTAAGTGTAAAATGGCAAGTACACATAGTGTCTATGTGACAGGAAAGCTGGATGGCCATAGGTGCAACTTTGTCATAGATTCTGCATCTCAGCAAACCCTTGTGAGTTTCAAGGTGCTGGATCCCAAAGGAGTACCAGAAGCCACACAGAAGCTCTGTGGTGTGACAGGACATTCTGCAAGTTGTGGGGACCAGTGTGGGTAACTATTGAGTTCATGGGCATGAAGAACAGACAGAAAGTATACTTGGCTGACATTGAAGACCAATGCATATTAGGGTTAGACTATTTACTACCGAGGAAGTGTATAGTTAACTTCGATAAAATGACGATTGGAAACAAGAAAGGCCAAATTCCAGTAAGTGTTGCTGCATCTGTTGATTTGCATGTCACAGCACATAAATCAACTACAATGCCCCCTATGTCAGAGAAGATAATTTGGGGTAGGATAAAAGAACGTCCCCAAGGAAGCCCAATGCTTGTGGAAGCAGTGGAAGACCCATCCCGGCCAGCGGATTTGAATTTTGGAAGGTCACTTGTGGCAGGTCATCAAGTAGTACCTATAACAGTGGCCAATTTCTCTAAATGTGAACAGACACTTAAGGAAGGGGCATTGTTGGGTGTGTGCCAGGAGGTAGAGCCAGTCAATGTTAAAGCCAGAAATACAACTATAAATATAGGACATACACTTCCAAAACAATTAACTGACCTCTATAAGAAGAGCATAGTCCATTTGGCATCATCACAGTCTCTTCAGGTAAAAGAACTTTTGGCAAATTATGCAGACGTCTTTTCGAAAGGAGATCGTGACCTCGGTTGCACAAACCTTGTAGAGCACAGAATAAATGCAGGCAATCACCATCCGATAAAGATCCCTCCTGTACTGCATGCTGGTTCAAAATTATTTTGATAAGTAACGAAAGTGGTAGATTTATTTGTTTGTTTGTTTTTAATTTCGCGCAAAGCTACTCGAGGGTTATCTGCGCTAACCGTTCATAATTTAGCAGTGAAAAACTAGAGAGAAGGCAGCTAGTCATCACCATCCTCCGCCAACTCTTGGGCTACTCTTTTACCAACGAATAGTGGGAGTCACTGTCACATTATAACGCACCCACGGCTGAAAGGACGTGGGTGCGTTATGTGGGACGGCGATTCGAACCAGTGACCCTCAGATTGCGAGTAAAACGCCCTTACCACCTGAAAGTGGTAGAATACGAATGCCAAATTTTTAGAGTCTAACACACTCACGTTCATACTATTTTGATCTCAAAGCCGTATCGTTATGTTTTTTAGGATATTATTGATATACCTGTTAGATACAGTTCAGTGAAACAGGACTTGTACTGGGAATAAATTTAACTTAGTTTTAAAAAAGTAAAAGTAATGAAAAGTGTCACTAGATGGTAGCACCATCTGGTATTCATGCTATCCCTGTATAAAACTCATTTTTGTCATAAATTACACAATAAAAGGACAGTAATATAAAGTGTTTTCAGCCACTATCAGTAACTTTAGAAACCCTAATTAGTGATGATATACTTCGCAATATATCTGTTCTCGTGGAGATTGGAGTCCAATGACTGACGATTTGATGAGTGTAGAGTAGGACTACACCCAAGAGATCCAGTATTTTGAAAAATAAAACTGATTATCCTAGAAATAAATGTTAAAAGTGAAATTTTCCACAGAAATTTTATTAACTCTTCTCATCTCCATTAAAATATGAAACATTCGATTTCTTTGAATTATAGAAAAAAAAACTAATTGATTTCTCATTGAAAACAAACTTCAAAACCAAAATAGTAAATATTTGCTTTTTAAACAATTAAATATTTCGTTTTTCTAACGTTTTGTTGTATTTTACTTCTTTGTTTTTGTTAACATTCTAATTAGCATTTTATTTTCACTTTCGTTTTACTCGTTCTTTCTTGAGAATCTCGATACTCAAGTAATGTGTTTGACGAGGAAATTAGCTTGATTTGTATTGGTTGAAATATTCATATATTGAACAGGTTATAAACCAATCAAACGTTGCGTCGAATAACGAAAGGCGCATGAGCAGAGGACACGTGCGACTCTGGCACAACTGTCATTAAATAATTATTGCATTACTTGTCATAATACAAACAGACACAAACTTCTGGAACGAGGCACAAGCATTTGGATAAGCTGTGCTTTTCAGAGCACAGCCTTGGTGCTACCTTTAGTTCTTTTGGTCTTCCTTGGGTGTCTCAACTGGCCGGGTATTTCAGGAACTATCTTTTCGTCCAATAAAGTGAGATTATAAAATCTTCCAGTGGGCTCACTACTTTCCTACTTCGATGTCTTGGAAGAAAGTAAATTTTTAAATCACATTGATCTTATTTAAAGGTAGTTTTCCTTTTCATCTGCCACTCACATTTTATTTTTGGAATCAGTACTCACATCCGTTTGTCTCTTTATCAGAGATATCCTGTAATCTGACTGACCCCATTCCAGCTCTATTTATAAGTCACGAAGAATAAGATATATGTACATATATACAAGATAAAACAGAAATATTACTATACATTTCTCTATTAACGTTTCGGACTCCTCACTATTTCTGTCTTCTGTCATATTTGACTGATATTTAAATTAGAAACACTGGTGTTTAGTATTAGTCCACAGCTGGCTGTGGCTTGAATCCTTTTTTTTTCTCATTTAATGTGTTCGTATTTTAAAGTTAGTTGGAAGCGATTTCCTTTTACAATTTTATTGTATTTCTAATCTTTTAACGTAGCTAATTTTCACCTAAATCATCCGTTTCTTAGCCTACTATATGCTTTTAATATCAAAGCTAAGGTATTACCACGAGCTCATTATTTAATATATCGTCATTTAAACGATTTATCATCAACTTTTCAACTTACATGTTTGTTTAATATCTAATTAAACTATTGTTGGTACCGTCCGCTCGTTTTATGTTTATGCTGTCATATATATATAAATATTTACCACAGTTTGCTTTCACCTTCTTGTTTTTCTATCTATTACTTTGTCCACGTTATTCCTCTCTTCGTTGTACACAAAAGCCATATACCTGACATTAAAATCTAAACTTGAACAGCCAACAAAATTATAAAGTGGTCACCTCTAAATAATGTTTGTGTAGTTAGACTATTAATTTGAAATCTTCGTGAATATTACTTCAGGCTACAGCAAGATTTACCGCCTTATTTACTAACGTGTGATTGGCAACTGATCTGTTTGCTATTTTGGGTGGTTTTATTTATGTTCTCCAGTCTCCTTCTTCAAACATCTCCTCAACCAATCACCAGACTTTTTGGAAATTCAAACTATCTTCTGAGCATGTGTACCATCTAAAACTCAGCCAACAAAATCATCAAGTCTCTTTACTACAGATTGGAAGTGATAGTATCTTTCATTCACCTTATTATATAAGAGATATAAAACATAACTAATTAAACACTTAAATGTTTTTATAGTTTGTATATTTAATTTTGCGCAAAGTTACTCGATGGCTATTTGCCCCAGCCATCTCTGCTTTAGAAATGATAGACTAGAGGGAAAGCAGCTAATCAACACCACCTATCGCCAGCTCTTGGGGATACTCTTTACCAAAGAACAGTGGGATTGATCGTGATGTTATAACGTCCCAACGGCTGAAAGAACGAACATGTTCAATTACGATGTTCAAATCCGAGACCCGCAAATTGCGAGTCGAGTGTCCTAGTTTACCTTTAATGAAAAATACAGCATTTTCTTTAGTATATAAAGGCCTACGATGTGATCTTTATTTCTCCAGTCAGTCTTAATATCATAGTCTGAAACCTATAGTATAAGTTTGTAATACATTATTTGCTGAAAAGTTATGATTTGTAGCCAGTGTTGATTATTTTGTTAAAAGCTGAATGAACGTGAGCTTTGATTGCTTTCCTGATATTTTGAACTTCTCTGTGTTGATAAACTAACATTTGTGACAATAGAAGAGCACAAGATATAAATAACATTGCAGAATATGCACACGTTCTTTACACAGGTGTTTTATTGATAAAAATGTAACAAAAGAAATCCCCAAAACTTTATCTCAATACTGCTCTGAAGATAATGAGTATACGACTTTTTTAGATAGCCGCTACTATTTAATTCTATCTTAAAGATTATCTCATTCAGTTAACCAAACAATATTATATATTATTTGATTCAGTTTATCAAACAATATTAGAGATTATCTCATTCAGTTAACCAAACAGTCGTAGAGATTATCATATTCAGTTTATCAAACAATATTAGAGATTATCTCATTCAGTTAACCAAACAGTCTTAGAGATTATCACATTCAGTTAACCAAACAGTCTTAGAGATTATCACATTCAGTTAACCAAATAGTCTTAGAGATTATCTCATTCAGTTAACCAAACAGTCTTAGAGATTATCTCATTCAGTTAACCAAACAGTCTTAGAGATTATCACATTCAGTTAACCAAACAGTCTTAGAAATTATCTCATTCAGTTAACCAAACAGTCTTAGAGATTATCTCGTTCAGTTAACCAAACATTTTTCTCGATCCTTGTGATAAGTTTGATGCTAAAAATACTTGATTAACTATTTATTTTCAACCCAGTATCTCATTATATATATATACACACACACACACACACACACACACACACACACACACACACACACACACACATATATATATATATATATATATACATACTATTTACTTTTTACTTTTTTACGTAACTTACTAACTACTATACTAATTACTTACTTAGTTAGTAGTAGTAGTTACTTATTAATCTTACGTTTA
>NW_013675278.1:22574-25755 GCF_000517525.1 Limulus polyphemus | reverse complement strand
AAACATATAACAATCACATGTATGATTCAGAACGTCTATGTTTACATATAACAAACAAACATATAACAATCACATGTATGATTCAGAACGTCTATGTTTACATATAACAAACAAACATATAACAATCACATGTATGATTCAGAACGTCTATGTTTACATATAACAATCACATGCATGATTCAGAACGTCTATGTTTACATGTAACAAACAAACATATAACAATCACATGTATGATTCAGAACGTCTAAATACATGTGATTGTTATATGTTTGTTTGTTATATGTAAACATATTATACGGCTACACATATCCTATCAGGAGGACATCTTTTAACTCTGTTAAACAATATATGTGTGTTTGTTATATGTAAACATAGACGTTCTGAATCATACATGTGATTGTTATATGTTTGTTTGTTATATGTAAACATAGACGTTCTGAATCATACATGTGATTGTTATATGTTTGTTTGTTATATGTAAACATAGACGTTCTGAATCATACACGTATTTAACGTGAACAGAACGTATCTACTGTTATATGATAGGTAAAAGCTGTTCACGTTTCTGTAACATTCACCAACGGTGGGATCATTGTCCACTGCCAGAACTAAATACTTCTAGTACGTGTCTTCTCACGCCTCATCCATTGCTCCACTAACATCTTCGCCTCGCCAATGTATTGTTGGAATAGGATTTTCCAAGAAATAATTGATAGATTGGCTCATGTGTTGAGGAATTGTTTCCAGGGGGACTTTCCCCCCTCAGCCATTTAGATTTACTATGAATGTATCTCATCACTATAGAGCCAAGTGACACATTCTGGTTCAATTTAGCCAAGTGACACATTCTGGTTCAATCGATGCTGATCGTTGCATGTTGTTGTTTAACTCGTCCAACTTCGCCATCCTGTTGGGTCTACTTTCGTCGTACAGTATCCTATTGTTGTTTAACTCGTCCAACTTCGCCATATTGTTGGGTCTACTTTCGTCGTACAGTATCCTGTTGTTGTTTAACTCGTCCAACTTCGCCATCCTGTTGGATCTACCTTTATCCTATAGTATCCTGTTGTTGTTCTATGTCATTATCTCTTCTGTTCTAGTTCAGCCTGTAATATCCTCACAACTCATGCTTGGCTATCCCGTTTGACAGCAACTGACAATTTCACCTTTCTTTTATTCGATACGACTTTGACTTTAACTCAACCTTGGTGAAAGCGTGGTCTTCCTGAGGTCCTCTACAATATTTCATTTATCCAATACAGTGCATGGCGTTATCACTCGAATTACTCTTACTTCTTGTGATTGGTGTTAGAAGCTCGAGCCGAAAACAGTACTGCCGTTCCCGCTGCCCCTAGTGGACGTAAGCCGCAGAAAGAGGATCTAATACGGCGTGAGCCGCCCTGTTTTCCACTATTTTGACATGCAACATACGAAATACTACCCATTTAAACTCGACTATTGATGGTTCCATCCGAGCTTCTCTTCGAACTTTTATTCAAATTGGTGAGTCAGTTTTTCGGAACAGGTTGTGACGTCAAAACACCAGACAGACAGACAAACTGACAACTCTGCTATATAAGAAATACTCTAGTTCTCAGTAGTCAGAGTGGTACTAAACAAGAAATACTCTAGTTCCCAGTGGTCAGAGTGGTACTAAACAAGAAATACTCTAGTTCCCAGTGGTCAGAGTGGTACTAAACAAGAAATACTCTAGTTCCCAGTGGTCAGAGTGGTACTAAACAAGAAATACTCTAGTTCCCAGTGGTCAGAGTGGTACTAAACAAGAAATACTCTAGTTCCCAGTGGTCAGAGTGGTACTAAACAAGAAATACTCTAGTTCCCAGTGGTCAGAGTGGTACTAAACAAGAAATACTCTAGTTCCCAGTGGTCAGAGTGGTACTAAACAGGAAATACTATAGTTCCCAGTAGTCAGAGTGGTACTAAACAAAAAATACTCTAGTTCCCAGTGGTCAGAGTGGTACTAAACAAGAAATACTCTAGTTCACAGTGGTAAGAGTGGTACTAAAGAAATGTATTTATATTGTCATCAATCCTACTCTTAAAATGTCTCTGTAAACACACATTTTTAAGACTACATTTAATGATCAGTATGATGTAACACAGGTCGGTTTATTTTTCTTCACAAAAAACAAACTATAAAACTCTGATATTAATATCTAATTCAGGGCACCTTTATTAGCCTGTACCGAATCTAGGGGAAGTGAATAGTAAGAACTAATTACAGCTAATGAATTGTTAATGTACATGCATCGATAACAGGACTGTACTCATTACATTCGTGAACATGACATGAAAGTTTAAACAGTTGTAAAGACAAGTTCAGCGTTTTTATCATTCAACCAAGATCCTGATTAGGTTAACCCTATAATCTATCTGATTCGCTCGCTTTTAAATGAAATAAATGAAATAGTCTGTCTGTAAAGTTTGGGCGTTTTCTTGAGAGCAAGTCCAACAATACAGTAGAGTTTAGGTGAGTAAAATACGAGAGTCAACAATACAGTAGATTGTAGATAAATAAAATACGAGAGTTAACAATACAGTAGATTTTAGATAAATAAAATACGAGAGTTAATAAGACAGTAGATTGTAGATAAATAAAATACGAGTGTCAACAACACAGTATATTTTAGGTGAATAAAATACGAGTGTCAACAATACAGTAGATTTTAGATAGATAAAATACGAGAGTTAACAATACAGTAGAGTTTAGATAAATAAAATACGAGAGTCAACAACACAGTAGATTTTACATAAATAAAATACGAGAGTCAACAATACAGTAGAGTTTAGATAAATAAAATACGAGAGTCAACAATACAGTAGAGTTTAGGTAAATAAATAGCGAGTTTCATAAAGAACCCATTTTACGTTAAAAATAGTTAATATCTTAATAACAAAAGGAGTTCATGACACAGCCAGAATTAATACAGGCAGACTCACCCGAACATTACAACCATCACTAAGACAGGCAGACTAACCAGTACACCACAACCATTACTAACGCAGACACACTAACCAGTACACCACAACCGATACTAAGACAGACACACTAACCAGTACACCACAACCGATACTAAGACAGACACACTAACCAGTACACCACAACCGATACTAAGACAGACATACTAACCAGTACACTACAACCAATACTAAGACAGAC
>NW_013675278.1:20201-21774 GCF_000517525.1 Limulus polyphemus | reverse complement strand
CCGATACTAAGACAGACACACTAACCAGTACACTACAACTAATAGTAACACAGATAGACTTATCCGTACACCACAACCATTACTAAAACAAACAGACTAACCAGTACACCACAACCATTATTAACACAGACAGACTAACCAGTACACCACAACCAATAGTAACACAGACAGACTAACCAGTACACTACAACCATTACTAACACAGACAGACTAACCAGTACACCACAACCATTACTAAGACAGACACACTAACCAGTACACTACAACTAATAGTAACACAGATAGACTCATTCGTACACCACAACCGATACTAAGACAGACAGACTAACCAGTACACTACAACCGATACTAAGACAGACAGACTAATCAGTACACTACAACCGATAGTAACACAGACACACTAACCAGTACACCACAACCGATACTAAGACAGACACACTAACCAGTACACTACAACCAATAGTAACACAGACACACTAACCAGTACACCACAACCGATACTAAGACAGACACACTAACCAGTACACTACAACCAATAGTAACACGGATAGACTCATTCGTACAACTCAACCAATACTAAGACAGACACACTAACAGTACACTACAACCAATAGTAACACAGATAGACTCATTCGTACACCACAACCAATACTAAGACAGACAGACTCACCTGCTCACCACGTTCAGCCAGTCACTCTGCAAATCTTAGTAGGTTTCAAACAGGTTTCATCCTTATCGTTAACATAAATTAACGGTATATTACATACTAACCTACGCCGTGTTAACTCTCATTCTACACATTCAGGTACTACCAACATTGATATAAACCTTGTTAAAACTTAACATCTTGAGATAAACTGTCAACATCAGTATGGGTCGTGACCTAGAAGTAAGCGTTCTCAAGCTATGAATCCGAAGATTAATGGTTCGCGGCCTGTTGCCCCCAAAACTAGGCACCCCAGCTATAAAGGCTTGCGGACGTTACAGTTGTAATGGTTTATTTTCATTATCTGGTCAGTGGGTGTTTTTGACTAGCTGTCTTTCTTCTAGTCCGTCAGTTCAAATTTCAGGACAGTTATGTACAGGTAGTCCGTCAGTTCAAAATTAGGGACAGTTATGTACAGGTAGTCCGTCAGTTCAAAATTAGGGACAGTTATGTACAGGTAGTCTGTCAGTTCAAAATTAGGGACAGTTATTACAGGTAGTCCGTCAGTTCAAAATTAGGGACAGTTATTTACAGGTAGTCTGTCAGTTCAAAATTAGGGACAGTTATGTACAGGTTGTCCGTCAGTTCAAAATTAGGGACAGTTATTTACAGGTAGTCTGTCAGTTCAAAATTAGGGACAGTTATGTACAGGTAGTCCGTCAGTTCAAAATTAGGGACAGTTATGTACAGGTAGTCTGTCAGTTCAAAATTAGGGACAGGTATATACAGGTAGTCTGTCAGTTCAAAATTAGGGACAGTTATGTACAGGTAGTCTGTCAGTTCAAAATTAGGGACAGTTATGTACAGGTAGTCTGTCAGTTCAAAATTAGGGACAGTTATGTACAGGTAGTCTGTCAGTTCAAAATT
>NW_013675278.1:18626-19582 GCF_000517525.1 Limulus polyphemus | reverse complement strand
CCGGATTCACGGCAGTATTAAGAAAGGATCCATATTCTCATTGTCCAGATTCACGGCAGTATTAAGAAAGGATCCATATTCTCGTTGTCCGGATTCACGGCAGTATTAAGAAAGGATCCATATTCTCATTGTCCAGATTCACGGCAGTATTAAGAAAGGATCCATATTCTCGTTGTCCGGATTCACGGCAGTATTAAGAAAGGATCCATATTCTGATTGTCCAGATTCACGGCAGTATTAAGAAAGGATCCATATTCTCATTGTTTAGATTCACGAGAGTATTAAGAAAGGATCCATATTCTGATTGTCCAGATTCACGGCAGTATTAAGAAAGGATCCATATTCTCATTGTCCAGATTCACGGCAGTATTAAGAAAGGATCCATATTCTCATTGAAAATCATGTAGCTAACTCGTTTAAAGAAAATATTGTTTAGAAACTTCAAACAATAAATGTATAAAATGTAAAATGAGTTTACTTAGAAATCAAAGAAGTACTTTTTTCAGAACTTGGTTTATCTTTGAGTTGTTTTACATCAGGCAGAAGTCGATTAAGTTCGTTAAATAACAAAAATATAACGAGAGAAAATATTAAATACCTAATTTAATACGTCGATTTCAACGTTAATATCGTGTATTGTAGAAAGAATATGTTTTCTTTGATCACGTGTTTACTGGTGAGCTGGCGCACCTTCAGTCAATAATGAACACGTCAAATTACATACCGTCCATAAAATACAATATTTACATAAATTACAAGTTCGGTTGGATGTGAGCTCATTACAACATCAAATAAACTACAGAGTTTATTACGTAGTTGTATGTTCATTGTTTACTAAATTAACATGACACGATATGCGGCAAATATCAAGTCAATTAACTTGTAATAAGAAGGAACGTGGTATGTTGTGGAGTTATAGCTTACACGTAATAAGAAGGAACGTAGTATGTTGTGGA
>NW_013675278.1:14755-17626 GCF_000517525.1 Limulus polyphemus | reverse complement strand
GTTGTGGTATTATAGCTTACACGTAATAAGAAGGAACGTGATATGTTGTGGTATTATAGCTTACACGTAATAAGAAGGAACGTGATATGTTGTGGAATTATAGCTTACACGTAATAAGAAGGAACGTAGTATGTTGTGGAGTTATAGCTTACATGTAATAAGAAGGAACGTAGTATGTTGTGGAGTTATAGCTTACACGTAATAAGAAGGAACGTAGTATGTTGTGGTATTATAGCTTACACGTAATAAGAAGGAACGTGGTATGTTGTGGTATTATAGCTTACACGTAGTAGGAAGGAACGTGGTATGTTGTGGAATTATAGCTTACACGTAATAAGAAGGAACGTAGTATGTTGTGGAGTTATAGCTTACACGTAATAAGAAGGAATTATTACGTGTAAGCTATAACTCCACAACATACTACTCCACAACATACTACGTTCCTATTTTTCCTATTTATTACGTGTAAGCTATAACCGTAGTAGGTAGAAGACTATTATGAAAATATATTAATATGTTTGTAACTTTATTAAATGTTTGTTAAGATAATTTGTACAAGATAAAGAAACTGAATTACTCTTCTAGTGAGTTGTGGATCGGAAGGTTCTAGGTTCGAGCCACGAATGAGGCCCTTGAGACGGTGTATTCTGCTGATTGGCTATCCTCACTTTGGTTAATAATCAGTGATTTCAAAGTCGAGAAGGTAATACTTAAACTAAGAAATTTTTACCCGGCCATTTGGCCAATGTGCGAATAATGTGTCGTTCAAGTAAAGAGAAAAAAAAAAACGTGCTGTTCGTAAGTAACATTTAACTATAAGATAAAATGAAACATCTCTAACGAGGAAGAACAATAAATCAGCAGCACCCGCCGTCTCTGGGGCTACTGCCTTATCCTTTGCCACATGCGATTTAGTTAAATATTAACAAAGTTTCTTTGGTGATTGTAATTAAATATAGAATTCAAGCGACAAAAAAATAAATTTTAGAAGACATTAAAATGAAAACTGGACTGAGATTTCTGTAAGGACTGGGATCACTAGTTTGTTTGTTTGTTTTTGAATTTTGCGCAGAGCTACACGAGGGCTATCTGCGCTAGCCGTCCCTAATTTAGCAGAGGGAAGCCAGCTAGTCATCACCACCCACCGCCAACTCTTGGGCTACTCTTTTACCAACGAATCACTATGGGATTGACCGTCACACTATAACGCCCCCACGGCTGAAAGGACGAGCTTGTTTGGTGGGACGGGGATTCGAACTCACGACCCGCAGATTGCGAGTCGAGCACCCTAACCGCTTGGCCATGCCGGGCCTAGGGATCACTAGCGCTAGGACCTTTATGTACTACATATAAATACTTTTATTTGCGAATTAAAACAATAGAAAAATCGATAACCAATCAGCTATCTTGGACTCTACGAATATCACCCTCACTCTGTATAAAAACGTTCACCACCTATCGGTGTTTATGGAGTTACATCCGAAGCCTGATACATTAATCTATAATGTATTTATTTTCTTAATTTCATGCAAAGCTGCTCGAGAGCTAACTGTGATATCCGTCCCTAATTTAGCAGTAATAGACTATAGGGAAGGTAGCAAGTCAACGATACCCACTGCCAACTCTTGGGCTGTTCTCTACCAACGAATAATGGGATTGACCTTCACATTGTAATGCCAACAGGATTACGAGTACACTGTCCAATGAAGAAGATGCACAATAGACCAGAATTCACAATTCGAGTTTTCTTCATTACATTAGAGACCCTCAGTGGCTCAGCGGTATGTCTGAAGGCTTGTAATGCTAAAAACCGGGTTTCGATACCCGCTGTGAGCACATCACAAACAGCCTATTGTGCAGCTTTGTGTTTAACAACAACCAAAGTTCAATTAGAAAGTCTGTTTGAATACATTACTCTTCATTGCTCGAGTTTTCTGCCTTAAAATTGAAAGTGAATGTTTAAGAAATCTATTTTTTTGTTAGTTGTTTTGTTTGTTTGCTCGTTGTTAAGCACAAAGCTACACAGTTGTGCCCACCACGGGTATCGAAAATAGATTTTTGCCGATATGAGCCACATTTTTACTGTTCTATTTTCTGCCTGATATCAAATTGTTTAAAGGAATTAAACACTGTTAGATAGAGCTTCAAAGGTGATGTCTGCCTCGTACTCGTTTTTCATCAAAACCCGGAACGTCTTTTATCACGAAGTTAAGGTTGAAACCCGGAATGTCGTTTTAACATTAAGCCTAAATTATAGCCCATAATGAGATTCATCTTGAAGTTTAAAATAAAACATGGAAATGTCGTTTAATATAAAGCTTTTAATTAGCAAGAGTTCGTTTAGCCATAAAAATGGTTTGATACAGTTAATGATTATAATTGCTTCTCGGTTGGCAGCTGTTAGATAATCAGTTATTAGATTTTAAAATTGATATTCTCAGCTATAACGTTACTGTCTATTCCTGGCATTGTTATTATTATATATATGACTGAATTGATGGAATTCGGTTTCCTTCCTATTTTATTGACGTTAGAGTATTTTTAGAACTGTTTACACCACGTGACGTTTAGTATTCTAAATTTTGATTTTAATATGAGATATTCAGACGTATCGAAACTTCATTTAAGTAACAAAATTACCATTAATTACCATTCATTATTACCATTATTTACCATTCATAATTACCATTAATTACCATTCGTAATTACCATCAATTACCAATAATTACCATTCATAATTACTATTAATTACCATTCATTATTACCATTAATTACCATTCATTATTACCATTATTTACCATTCATTATTACCATTAATTACCATTCGTAATTACCATTAATTACCATTCGTAATTACCATTAATTACCATT
>NW_013675278.1:12965-13892 GCF_000517525.1 Limulus polyphemus | reverse complement strand
TGGAGACACTTTCCAGCTAATCTTGCAGGTGAACTCTTCCCTGATGAAGACACTTTCCAGCTAATCTTGCAGGTGAACTCTTCCCCGATGAAGACACTTTCCAGCTAATCTTGCAGGTGAACTCTTCCCCGATGAAGACACTTTCCAGCTAATCTTGCAGGTGAACTCTTCCCGATGAAGGCACTTTCCAGCTAATCTCGCAGGTGAACTCTTCCACGATGAAGACACTTTCCAGCTAATCTCGCGTGTCTCGTGGGTGAGGACAGGTTCCTGAAGCTGGTCGTTCTCAGATGAGTTCTATGAGTTCGAGATCCCGATAAAATGATGGTCAGTTTATTTTCACAATGGCGTCCTGTCCGAAGTGATGATAACTGTATAATGACGACAAACTTTATTAGGACAAAATAGCAGCGGTCAGAGGTCAGGATCTAGACCATGTATCGTAGGGTCTTCACAACACATGTTTAAATACTATACGGATCAGAATGAATAACATCAGTCTGGGGGTGTCTACCCCAGACTTTCATACAGCCAGCTACAAATCTTTTTATCATAGTATTCTCTAGGCTGTCTCCGCTCACTTATACAGCCATCATAGAAGTAAAGACAGAACCTGGACTCTTAGCTGTCTCCACTTACTTATACAGCCATCATAGAAGTAAAGACAGAGCCTGGACTCTTGGCTGTCTCCACTTATTGATACAGCTATCATAGAAGTAAAGACAGAGCCTAGACTCTTGGCTGTCTCCACTTATTGATACAGCCATCATAGAAGTAAAAACAGAACCTGGACTCTTGGCTGTCTCCACTTATTGATACAGCTATCATAGAAGTAAAGACAGAGCCTGGACTCTTGGCTGTCTCCACTTATTGATACAGCTATCATAGAAGTAAAGACAGAGCCTGGACTCTTGGCTGTCTCCACTT
>NW_013675278.1:11011-12819 GCF_000517525.1 Limulus polyphemus | reverse complement strand
GGACTCTTGGCTGTCTCCACTTACTGATACAGCCACCACAGAAGTAAAGACAGAGCCTGGACTCTTGGCTGTCTTCACTTACTGATACAGCCACCACAGAAGTAAAGACAGAGCCTGGACTCTTGGCTGTCTTCACTTACTGATACAGCCACCACAGAAGTAAAGACAGAGCCTGGAAAGAGATAATTGAACACCAGAACATCATTGCCACTTGAGATGCTCCTGACGTCATGGAACCCGGGTTACCGATGAGGTGGAAGTGATTTTGGCCACACTAATCTATGAAACGGTCAAAATGTAATCTATTTCTGAAAGTTTCGGTTTGTTTTTAGTTTTTAATACATGCATTCTGTGTTGAGTATGATCTATTATTTCTCGAGCGTTTTCTGACATTTTAGGTTTTATGTCAGCAATAACAAAATTTGAAGTATAAAAAATAACACCTTATAACGTCCCATAATAGACAGTAAGGTGAGTGCAGACAAAAACTGCTTTTTATTATAATAGATATGTATGCTGTATATATCGGCAGCTTCGTTTATCGCAAAGTCCAATCAGGTTTTTCAACTCCAGCGCATGCGCGACACACATCAAAAACGCATATTTCGAAATGTTTATCTATGCTCTCTTTTTCTGGCTTCGTTTAATCTTTATTATACGACTGCACAGTGAATTTTAAAATATAAATGTTTACTGACAATTGTACGATAGTTTTTTTGTGTCAGTCGTACCCAGGTTAATTTATTTTATTTTTTTTTGAAAATTGTACCGGAGAGAAAAAAAGAACAGAAATGCAACATACAAAATGTATCAAAGGTATAGTATACACCATTTGTTGAAACGCACGAGCTTCTTGTATCTTTTTAAATAAAAATCGTAGTTTGACTTCTCTCAAAAATCAATCAAGGGAACCAAAAGTATAAGAAAGAATACAGAGAATAGGAAACACTCTTTAAGATATGTGACACGAGAAGCTTGTAAAAAATGAAAGCGTCAACATTTAACCGTACGTGAGAAATTCAACATGAACAATGTGGTTTCCTGAGGTTAATTGGATATTCTTCCTGTCGAACTGTTTGTAGAAATGAATTTCCACCGTTTCTCTTGACCTCCCCCTGTGAAATAGGCCGCTAAGGACCACTTGTTTCTTGAGCAGCAAGATTAACCACGCAATCCCCGCCAGTCCGTACTGCGGCAAGGTCACGTGCAGCACGCGGTTCGCATGAGCACCCCGTTATATCCGCTGCGCCCGTTTCGGCTAGTTGATAGCCATACCAGCTTGACGTGACTGGCAACCCAAAGGTAGACTTACGAACGTCGAGAGTATAACTCGGCAAGTTTAATCCTCTTAATGAAGCGTGCGAGTAGGCACTGTGATTTCATTCCCGTAACAGTCACGTATGGCAGCAAGCAGACCGAGATTGATGTCTGTTGGCAGATGGATGAGATTTACACTATACACGAGTACAGATAATTGAAGAACGAAATAGTTGCCTTTCTTGGAATATCAAAAACTACGTGACGCACAAAACTACTAACACACACTCACACATATACACGTCCTTTTTGTTGTTTTTTTTCACCACTGGAAATAAAAGCAACTATTAATTTCCTTATGATTTTAATAACGGTCTGATTGTATAATCGAACATTAAGTTATTTATACCGATATCCAATTTTAATACACAGTAAGACTTAAAAATGATCCGAATAACGAAAAATCAAGAAACTACGTATTTTTCGGAATATAAGACGCACCCTTATTTTGAAGACAAAGTTTTGGGGAAAAAAAGCTGCAGTCGCATTTG
>NW_013675278.1:5489-10188 GCF_000517525.1 Limulus polyphemus | reverse complement strand
ACGAAAGTGTGATGAACCAGAACTAAGTCTTAAGAGTGGTCACGAAAAGTTTGATGAACTAGAACTGGGTCTTAAGAGTGGTCACGAAAGGTTTGATGAACCAGAGCTGGGTCTTAAGAGTGGTCACGAAAGTGTGATGAACCAGAACTAAGTCTTAAGAGTGGACACGAAAAGTTTGATGAACTAGAACTGGGTCTTAAGAGTGGTCACGAAAGGTTTGATGAACCAGAGCTGGGTCTTAAGAGTGGTCACGAAAGTGTGATGAACCAGAACTAAGTCTTAAGAGTGGTTACGAAAAGTTTGATGAACTAGAACTGGGTCTTAAGAGTGGTCACGAAAGGTTTGATGAACTAGAACTAAGTCTTAAGAGTGATCACGAAAAGTTTGATGAACTAGAACTGGGTCTTAAGAGTGATCACGAAAAGTTTGATGAACCAGAGCTGAGTCTGAAGAGTGGTTAACGAAAGAATGTTAGACGAACCAGAACTGTCGTGAGAGTGGTCAACTAAAGATGGTTTCAAGAACCGGTTCATGATGAATTGAAATTGTTTCTCAAAGAGTAAAAGGAACTTTGATGAACTATTGCGAATTAGAGAGAGTGGTTGAGGATATTTGACGAAATCGGTCTGTGAATTAAATAAGGTTACATGTAGGAGGTTTAGAATAAACATTTTTAGTTATTTCGGACTTAGGTAAAGTGGTTACCATAGACACAGTAATAACTACAAATAGTCGTTACCTAAGTCCGAAATAACTACAATAGTGGTTACCTAAGTCCGAAATAACTACAAACAGTGGTTACTTAAGTCCGAAATAACTACAAATAGTGGTTACCTAAGTCCGAAATAACTACAAACAGTGGGTGTGTTAGATCATAGTATTAATACAGTCTAAACCATGTGTGATAGAACATAGAACAAAACAGTTTATACTATGCGTGTTGGATCATAGAACAAAACAGTTTAAACCATGTGTGTTAGATCATAGTATCAATACAGTTTAAACCATGCGTGCTAGATCATAGAACAAAACAGTTTAAACCATGCGTGTTAGATCATAGTATTAATACAGTTTATACCATGTGTGTGTTAGAACATACAACAAAACAGTTTATACCATGCGTGTTACAACATAGAACAAAACAGTTTATACCATGTGTGTGTTAGAACATAGAACAAAACAGTTTATACCATGCGTGTTACAACAAAAACAAAACAGTTTATACCATGTGTGTTAGATCATAGTATTAATACAGTTTAAACCATGTGTGGTAGAACATAGAACAAAACAGTTTATACCATGTGTGTGTTAGAACATAGAACAAAACAGTTTATACCATGCGTGTTACAACATAGAACAAAACAGTTTATACCATGTGTGTTACAACATAGAACAAAACAGTTTATACCATGAGAGTTACAACATAGAACAAAACAGTTTATACCATGCGTGTTAGATCATAGTATTAATACAGTTTATACCATACGTGTTAGATCAGAGTATTAATACAGTTTATACCATACGTGTTAGATCATAATATTAATACAGTTAAAGACTTATGATGTATGTGTTTTTAAATATTATTACATCAGAAGATCCAGATAATTAGAATATTTAACTTCTCTTTGTCTTACAGCAAAACGCTGATCCAATTACCCCTCTATGGCTCAGCCGTAATTCAGTGGGCTCAATAACACTAAAAATTAGTTTTCGATACCAGCGATAGAAGAACACAGAAAGATGGGGGGGGGGCTAAAACTTTAATTCCGAAGTGCGCCGTCTTCCTTTGTTGTCGACCTTACGCACTAAACATCAAATGCTTGTTAAACTTTAACCGTTGACCCGATTGTTTATCTCGACCTTTAGTGGCTCCACGTGAGTTCTTCTACCAGGTTTAATCGAAATTGGTTGAACCAGTTACTCACGATAAATTGTGACCTCAAACAGACAGACAACTATGCTTTATATTGTTATAGATAGACACAGTAATAACTACAAACAGTGGTATAAACTGTTTTGTTCTATGTTGTAACACGCATGGTATAAACTGTTTTGTTCTATGTTGTAACACTCATGGTATAAACTGTTTTGTTCTATGATCTAAAACGCATGGTTTAAACTGTATTAATACTATGATCTAACACTCATGGTATAAACTGTTTTGTTCTATGATCTAACACACATGGTATAAACTGTTTTGTTCTATGATCTAACACACATGGTATAAACTGTTTTGTTCTATGTTGTAACACTCATGGTATAAACTGTATTAATACTATGATCTAACACGCATGGTTTAAACTGTTTTGTTCATAGATGTACACCATTAGCAGCGGGTGTATATTTTATCGATAGTTGTTGGGTCCTGCTTTATGTTCTATCGTTATAATATAAAATTTATAGTTAGTATTTAATTTCTGTCGGATCAAATATCCGGCATCTGTGAGCATTTTTATTTTAAATGTTAAAGCGGAAACACCGTAATTAATCTGAATAGACCAGGGTTGACTGACATAGCAAACTACGTTACTCCCCCTCGAGCCACACCACAAATCGTAGTCTCAGTAAATAGACCAATAGTGAGCATGTTAATGAAAATGATAATATGTAAAGAATAAAGAAAGATGGACTAAGATATACCAGGATTTTTATCTCACGGTGGACTTTTTGTTCTTGTTTTTAGATTTTTATCTCACGGTGGACTTTTTTGTTTTTGTTTTTAGATTTTTATCTCATGGTGGACTTTTTTGTTTTTGTTTTTAGATTTTTATCTCACGGTGGACTTTTTAGTTTTTGTTTTTAGATTTTTTATCTCACGGTGGACTTTTTTTAGCGCAAATCAATACACTGGACTATGTGCGATCTGTCTGTCCACCGCGGGGAATCGAATCCAGGATTGTAAGTCCGTAAACGTGCTGCTGACCTTTGGAAGGGGACACACGTCGGGAAATTAATGTATTTGTAGGATCCGCAAAGGAAAAGAAAGAGGTTGTGTGTGTAGACGGATATGGAAAGGAATTGTGTCTGGAAAGTAGTAATTAGTCTCACTAGTTTCCCTCATCCACTAAACTACATTAACTACTTACTTAAAGAGTATGGATCGTAATTAGCCTCATTTAATATAAGCTCACTAGTTTCCCTCATCCACTAAACTACATTAACTACTTACTTAAAGAGTATGGATCGTAATTAGCCTCATTTAATATAAGCTCACTAGTTTCCCTCATCCACTAAACTATATTAACTACTTACTTAAAGAGTATGGATCGTAATTAGCCTCATTTAATATAAGCTCACTAGTTTCCCTCATCCACTAAACTATATTAACTACTTACTTAAAGAGTATGGATCGTAATTAGCCTCATTTAATATAAGCTCACTAGTTTCCCTCATCCACTAAATTATATTAACTACTTACTTAAAGAGTATGGATCGTGAGTCAATAGAAGAAGTAGTTCCGTTGGTGTTATGGATCAATTGAACGAAAACTGTATCTGATAAAAATATGTTTCCAAATCTAACATAGTTCATAAATACAACAGAATTTAAAATTGTTTCTAGCAGTCAGAAATGTGGGGGTTATTTAGGGGGATTGAAGCACTTTTGTATATAGTCCCTTAATGTGATGTTCGTAGAAGCAGTTAATGATATGATTCCTATAAGGAAATTAAATGCCCCTACCCTAAAAAAAAAAAAACAACAACAACAACAACAAAAAAAAAACAACAGAACAAACAGACACATAGAAATCACAGTAAAATTGAATACTTTTAATGCGAACTTGAAGGATTTTTATACTATTTGTTTGTTTTTGTTGTTAAGCACAAAGATACACAATGGGCTAACTGTGCGCTGCCCACCGCAGGTATCTAAACCTGATTTTTGGCATCATAAGACTTTCCTCTGAGCCACCGGAGGGCGTCATTGTACTGGGTTTAACAAGGCTTCAAAGGAAAACATAATTCTAAACGAGCAAAATATTTAACGTAGCACGAAAGTAGTCTTAGGACTTATAAAACAAGCTGTAGAGGAAACATATGAAGAAACGTGAAATTTCAAATTAAGCTCTGAGAAATAATTCAGATGCTGTTGACAAAAAAAACCGACTTTCTTATTCATCAATTACACGAATAATTGTGTTTCGAGAAAGAGAAAACACGTTGTTATATAAAAATAGATAACATCGTTACAAAAACGTAGAAAATACTGTACATTGTTAGATAAACATTGAATATATCGATACACAAAGAGATAACACATCGTCACCTAAACACGGAAAATACATTGTTACACAAATATGGATAACACATTGTTCTATAAATCTAAATAATACATTGTTAGAAACATTTTAAAACATATTGTTACATGTTTGTGTCATGTTAACAACAAATTCGTTAGGCATAAAGTGTAGTAAAAGTAAGTAAAGGAACACGTCACGGAAATATATAAAAAACATGTTTAGTCCTCGGACGATTTGGAAATTGATAAATTCCATTAGCAGCGAACTGGCGCATCAGGGACTGACTGAGATGGCAACAGAATTAGTGTAATTCTCAAGAAAAGCTGGTTTACTTAATACATTCTTCTGGGGCTCGACTCGCAATCTGTGGGTCGCGGGTTCGAATCCCCGTCACACCAAACAAGCTCGCCCTTTTAGCCGTGGGAGCGTTATAATGTGACGGTCAATCCCACTATTCGT
>NW_013675278.1:3973-5356 GCF_000517525.1 Limulus polyphemus | reverse complement strand
TTCTTGTGGAATAATCACGAGGGAAACGTAACGGTTCTGGATAATTACCCAAGTAATTAGCTATTCCAATACAATATATAAAGAAAATGGCAAATCGGTGTTGTAATACTACAACATTATTACTTACTCAACTTAACGAACGGTAAGATACGTGCTAAAAATCCCATTAGATCTGGGAATGTTGTGAACCGCCTCGATAGTCATTTTCTGGTCGTAATCATTGTCGTGGTGTTTCGAAAAAAAAGTACTTTTACCTGATTACTAATTACCAACATGAAATTTAACCCTAAATTATGGCTTCAGTACGATAAATATTTCAGTAATTACTCATATAAATTGGATGTTTGCATAGATTTATGTGCTAACATAGATTTATGTGCTAACATAGATTTACGTGCTAACATAGATTTACGTGCTAACATAGATTTATGTATAGATTTACGTGCTAACATAGATTTACGTGCTAACATAGATTTATGTGCTAATATAGATTTATGTGGTAACATAGAATTACGTGCTAACATAGATTTATGTGCTAACATAGATTTATGTGCTAACATAGATTTACGTGCTAACATAGATTTACGTGCTAACATAGATTTATGTGCTAATATAGATTTATGTGGTAACATAGATTTATGTGCTAACATAGATTTATGTGTTAACATAGATTTATGTGGTAACATAGATTTATGTGGTAACATAGATTTACGTGCTAACATAGATTTATGTGCTAACATAGATTTATTTGGTAACAAAGATCTATGTGCTGACATAGATTTATTTGGTAACAAGGATTTATGTGCTAACATAGATTTATTTGGTAACAAAGATCTATGTGCTAACATAGATTTATTTGGTAACAAAGATTTATTTGGTAACAAAGATCTATGTGCTAACAAAGATTTATGTGCTAACATAGATTTATGTGCTAACATAGATTTATTTGGTAACAAAGATTTATGTGCTAACAAAGATTTATGTGCTAACATAGATTTATGTGCTAACATAGATTTATGTGCTAACTCTTATGTATATTTAATAGTTTTTATGATCAAGATTCCAGATGTTTTTTGAAATTTTAAAGAGAATATCCCTAAAGTCCAACAAAAAATTAAATTATAAAGAGGTCTTGAAATAAAGAAATAAGGATGATGTTTTAAAGTTGTCTGTTGGCGGAGTGTTCTTTGAAGATATATGTCCGATTTCTGTAAAATGTTCCAATCGTTAGATTGTTAAATCCTTTAGATTCTCAATATGAAGGAAATTATTCCTTCTAACGAATACAATGTTGACTTAAACTTACTTACATAAAACAATGTTGACTTAAACTTACTTACATAAAACAATGTTGACTTAAACTTACTTACAGAATACAATGTT
>NW_013675278.1:0-2973 GCF_000517525.1 Limulus polyphemus | reverse complement strand
CGGAACGATATGATTTCCAGAGTAATACTTTCAGGATGCAAACAATTTAAAACACGAACGATACGATTTCCAGAGTAATACTTTCAGGATGCAAACATTAAAAACACGGAACGATATGATTTCCAGAGTAATACTTTCAGGATGCAAACATTTAAAACACGAACGATACGATTTCCAGAGTAATACTTTCAGGATGCAAACATTTAAAACACGAACGATATGATTTCCAGAGTAATACTTTCAGGATGCAAACATTTAAAACACGAACGATATGATTTCCAGAGTAATACTTTCAGGATGCAAACATTCAAAATCCTGCTAAACGTTTTATGTAGTATCTCATGGTTTACACAAATCAAACTTTAGACTTTACAAGAACGACAAATTAAGGAATTAATTCTTGAAGAACGACGAATTAAACATTTCGGAAAGCTATCTCGAGAAACTTACCTCAATAAAGTAAATTATTTACAGCTTTATAGAAAGCTTTGGAAAAAGAAAAGCTTTCTTGGTAAAGTGACACTTTCCTGTAACGCTTGAAATCTTATCTGATTTGAAGAGTTACGTTACCTTCTGCCGTTTCAATAGGAAAGTTTTTCCATTGAAATAATTTTATTTTAATTTCTTTGTAACTCTGAATTCTTTGTTTATTTCTAATAACAAAGCTACGCAATGGGCTATCTGTGATATGCTCACCACGGGTATCGAAACCCGGCTTTTACCGTTCAGTTTAATTAAGTTTCACAGCTGATGTAAAGTGAGTTTAAAAATCTTAACGTCTTACCAAAAAGTACATTTAATTTCATATAGATATAAATATAGACAGTGTAACTATCCAAGACTAATAAAAGTAACCTTTGTTCACGTCAATTATATGAAGAAATCACAGAAATGAAATCTGACGAAAAGTATCGTAAGTAAAACTGGACTTTTTTATGTTAGCGACAGACCGAAAAGGCTCAGAACGATTTTCCAGTTCAATAATTCGTATATTAAAATATTTAACTTCGTCATGTCATGTGCACGTCTTCTTTCCTTTCACTTCGAGATCGTGTATGTGGTTCATATTAAACATGAAAGGACGTTGCATAGCACGTTTCCAAGAATGAAGTCTGACTTAACAAAGGGGGACGAGAAGAAACTGAATTATTTCAAACGATTTAATCATACTGTTGGAAAAGAAATGACTGTTTAAAAACTGCTATATATTTTATAAAAGCGATCGATTATACCTTGTGGCCTTTAATACCATTTCCTGCACGTTATTATAAGTTTCTTCTATGAACAGTGCCTACAATATTAACTATTAATGACACGTTTTTTAGTTATTGTACTATTTTTTTTGTTCAATTGGAATTTATTATAATTCAGACTTTGGCCCGGCATGGCCAGGTCCCCATCACACCAAACTTTCTCGCCCTTTCAGTCTGACCAATTTTCAACCTAAACAGTACCTCATGGTACTCGTGTGATAAAAAGTCTGACCAATTTCAACCTAAACAGTACCTCATGGTACTTGTGTGATAAAAAGTCTGACCAATTTTCAACCTAAACAGTACCTCATGATACTCGTGTGATAAAAAGTCTGACCAATTTTCAACCTAAATAATATACACCAGCTGACTGCCCGTCTTATGACGGTAAATGCTGATTAATTTTGTTCTGAAAATTAAATCTAAATAAATGTTTTATAAGCATTAATTATTTCACGAAACAACATTTTTTTGTGCGTATAATTGGTCGTCTCCTGTGAGTTGTCCTTGATTATAATTTTGACATATGTTTACGTTATGTTCTTCTTGATAAAGCCTCATAGATTGAACCATGGAGAGAACTGGTTCTCGAAGAAATGACTGGTCCTACTATCTATCAGTTGTGATTGTAAAGACAATAAATTTTACGGTATCTGGAAAATTCGAGAAGGTATATCTTTTCATTAAGAATGCTTATTAATTGTTTGACTAAAATTTTAAAACTCTTACCGAAGGTGAAAGTCATCAATAGTCCTTCACTGGCACAGCGGTATATCTGCAGACTTACCACGCTAAAAATCGGGTTTCGATACCCGTGATGAGCAGAGCACAGATAGCCCTTTGTGTAGCTTTGTGCTTAACTACAAACAAACAAAACAGCAATAATAATGTATTGTAACTATTGCGTTAAAGGATATTTAAGTTGTTTTTGACACATACAATCACTCGTGTTTATTATGTATTATGATATTATCCTTTATTTGACGTATAATTGTATTCGTAGTTTTCCGAATATTCAGAGAGCTTGTTGTAAATATGATGACAAATATATAAATAAATAAACATAATAACAATAAAAAACTGACATAGAATCCCCCCTCGACTGGGATTTGAGCTCGAGACTTCCACTTGAAAGAAATCAGTAAGACAATTTTAACGTTACCAATGGAAAGTTGAGCGTTACCGACAAAGAAGGCATTACGAACAGAGAGTGAATTTTATATATAGATACTAAAGTATGACAGCACAGAATAAACGCATTAGCAATAGAAATGCCGTACTGTATTAATGTATGATGTTGTTGTTTTTCTAATTTCACACAGCAATGTTTCAGCTTGGATTTAAGATATTCATAACAGTAAACTGTAATATATTTATATAAAATCGAATAAAATTGATATAAACTTTGAAAGGAAACATAAAGAAAATCTCTTCATATCAAAACCGAACACTAATTTTTATGAAAGCTTATTTTTAACTGGGCAGCAAATGCCTCACATTGGTTGGAGAGTGTAAAAACAAAGTGCGAAAACACACTGGTTGGAGAGTTTCTAGTTTGAATTATGAAACACACTGGACAGAAAGCGTCAAGATTTAATATGGTTGGAGAGTGTAAAAACTGAGTGCGAAAACACACTGGTTGGAGAGTTTCTAGTTTGAATTATAAATCACACTGGACAGAAAGCGTCAAGATTTAATATGGTTGGAGAGTGTAAAAACT
>NW_013675277.1:21552-23950 GCF_000517525.1 Limulus polyphemus | reverse complement strand
TACAGGACACACAAACACACACTAGTTACACATGTTTAGTTTAGAACTATTCTATCAAGAACGTAGAACCACTAGACAATTTAACGGAGTTATAAGGTAAAGTGTCTATTTTAAAGGCCGTTTGAAACAGAACAATATACTGAGTCACACTTTAGACGGACACGTACAGGACACACAAACACACACTAGTTACACATGTTTAGTTTAGAACTATTTTATCAAGCACGTAGAACCACTAGACAATCTAACGGAGTTATAAGGTAAAGTGTCTATTTTAAAGGCCGTTTGAAACAGAAGAATATACTGAGTCACACTTTAGACGGACACGTACAGGACACACAAACACACACTAGTTACACATGTTTAGTTTAGAACTATTCTATCAAGAACGTAGAACCACTAGACAATTTAACGGAGTTATAAGGTAAAGTGTCTATTTTAAAGGCCGTTTGAAACAGAAGAATATACTGAGTCACACTTTAGACGGACACGTACAGGACACACATTCTAAACTAAACATGTGTAACTAGTGTGTGTTTGCTATTTTATCAAGCACGTAGAACCACTAGACAATCTAACGGGGCTATAAGGTAAAGTGTCTATTTTTAAGGCCGTTTATAGAGTTTAGTAAATATTGGGGTTCATTCAAATTCTCATATGTATGAAGAAGAAGAAAAAGAGGAGTTCAAGTAATAATAAAACAAAAACAGAAACGGAAAAGCAAGAAGAGAAGGGAAGGCGAAGACAATGAAAGTAAAGAGACTAATATGTGTGGAATCCTGAATGTACAGAAAGGAACAACAATAAGAGATGAAGACGAACATTAAAAAGAAAGTAAAGAGACTAGTGTATGGAATCCTGAATTTACAGAAAGGAACAACAATAAGAGATGAAGACGAACATTAAAAAGAAAGTAAAGAGACTAGTGTATGGAATCCTGAATTTACAGAAAGGAACAACAATAAGAGATGAAGACGAACATTCAAAAGAAAGTAAAGAGACTAGTGTATGGAATCCTGAAAGTACAGAAAGGAACAACAATAAGAGATGAAGACGAACATTCAAAAGAAAGTAAAGAGACTAATATATGTGGAATCCTGAATGTACAGAAAGGAACAACAATAAGAGATGAAGACGAACATTCAAAAGAAAGTAAAGAGACTAATGTATGGAATCCAGAAAGGAACAACAATAAGAGATGAAGGCGAACATTCAAAAGAAAGTAAAGAGTCTAATATGTTTTTAAGTGTACCCTTTAAAGAATAAAAGGGGTGGAAGTAATTTTTTCTCGGGGGGAGTGTAGTTGAAATCCAGGCCGGTAGTGACACAGTAAGCACTAAAGGTGTGCGAAACCTTAAAAGAGAAATGAAAAGTTGGTAGACTGCATGTGTTTAACAATCAACTACACCATTGTATTGGACTGTTATACTCTATAATCATGTGTACTAGTAAGACAGGATCATGAATGTATAAATTTCGTCTTTCAAAGTGTTCTTCCTTTCTCTTGGCCCGGCATGGCCAGGTGGTCAGGGCGCTCGATTCGCAATCTGCGGGTTCGAATCCCCGTCCCACCAAACATGCTCGCCCTTTCAGCCGTGGGAGCGTTATAATGTAGCGATCAATCCCACTTTTCGTTGGTAAAAGAGTAGCCCAACAGTTGGCGGTGGGTGGTGATGACTAGCTGCCTTCCCTCTAGTCTTTCACTGCTAAATTAGGGACGGCTAGCGCAGATAGCCCTCGAGTAACTTTGTGCGAACTTCCAAACAAATCAAACCTTCCTTTCTCTCGGTGTTAAGGTTAAAAAATGATTTTTTCTTTTCCCAATAATGTTGGAAAATATATCGGAACGCCATTTATGATGAAAACATTAATATCATTTTATCGTTTAAAGATAAAATCATTTGTCAAACAACAATAGTTATGGAAATGGTATATTTAAACCTGAACAATACCTTATGAACACATGGTTTAAACGTTCGGCCAAAAGAGAGACCCCTCTAGGGTTCTGGTATAGGAGCTTTTCATTTTAAACTATTGATCAGAGAGAAGGCACCCCGCTGACATAAGGCCTTTGTCCGGCATTGAATCGAATAACTGAACTGACTCTCATTCTTATAAGTTATCCATAACTGAAACATGCGGAGCATATTCGGTGGCATTGCGGCGCGAACCTTGGTCTTTCGGATTCGCAGCCCGGCACGGTAACTACTAGGCCACATCCAGCCAATAAGGGAATTAGTTGACGTAACAGATAAGACTTAAATAACAGAGCTATATATATATTGTTTGTTTGTTTGTACTTAAGCACAAAGCTACACAATGGGCTATCTGTGCTCTGCCCACCACAGGTATCGAAACCTGGATTCTACTATATATATATATATATAGTAGGTAATAT
>NW_013675277.1:15218-20574 GCF_000517525.1 Limulus polyphemus | reverse complement strand
ATATATATATATATATATATATATATATAGGTAATATGTACGAAGATGAACGTATTAATGGCACGTGCTGTTCTTATTTCAGTTTTTCAATTTCTTGGTTTTGATGGTCGAACTAAAAATAACAAAATTCTATTATTTCGACGAAAGCTTCATTTCTGTAGTTTATGGATTTTTTCGTTTTGATATGTGAAGTCGGAGATCGAAACATGTTGTTTTTTGGGAGGAGGCGGCAGAATTAAAGTACAGTATAGTCTTGCAAAAATGTTTACAGCTTTTTAAAGCCATATTTCAATGAAAGGTAAAGTCAGCTGTTTGGAATACTATATGCTCTTACGTTTGATTAAGTAATAGAAATAATTGTTATTTTATTTTCAGATATAACACATCAGGGATCTTTAAACAAACAAATAAAACAGCGACAACTAAAAAATAAGAGCAACCAAGATTTTATTTCGATACAATAGAGAACTTTTTTTTTAGATATGAAAAATAACCGATATTGCTGGAAAAGCTGATGCTATCGTCACCAACACTCTGATCTTACGCATATAGTTTATTTTTAAATTTTCAACGACGACGAACTTAACTGCAAAGAAGGGAAGCAACCTCGCATTTTAAACTTGCTTAGTTTGTAGCAACAGAGCACAGACCAAGAAAGATTCCGCAGATCAGATACACATTTTAATTTCTAAACAAATTCTTAATAAAACTCAAAGTCTTAAAACGTATACGTACTGGTGTTTTGTTAAGCACAGAGTTACACGATGGGCTATCTGTGCTCTACCTATCACGGGTATCGAAACCCGATATTTAGCATTGTAAGCATGCAGTCTTACCGCTGAGCCACCTTACAATGCACTCTAAATTTTATAAGTAAATGCAAATTCAACATCCATTGAAAATCAACCGTGTGGAACACATTACCACCTTTGTAACACACTTCCATCCAACGTACATGGATATGCTAACTGACACAAAAAATGTCAATGGTCATGTTAAAATACGTTTTACTTTCTTGTAACGGAGTACAACTTTTTAAAGATTAAAGCTATTTCCACACCAGTGATGATTTAAAGCTAGAAAGGACCGTATCACCACAGTTTCGCATCTACTTAAACGTCTTGTAACATTACTTTCTGAAGCAAAATTAAACAAACAAATAAAAAAGTTTTTTGATATTGGAAACTAAACTACTTCAATAAACACGACAGTAATACTATTCACTGCGCATGCGTACAATACTTGAAGATAGCCAGGACTATTTTCTTCAACATAGCAATAATCATTCCGTTTTTTATAACCGCGAAATATTTCAAATTACAAATTACAAACACGAAACAATCCTGTTATTCTCATCTTTCCCGAAGGATTTTTGCAATATTTTCATTTCATTAATCAAAATCGTCATTCTGGTCCATAAGAAAATACAAAAAAATTCAGTGAGGTTAGAACTTACTTCCGAATAATGTGTTTATTTAGAATTTCATTCAAAACAGTTACGTAGTATCAATATTTGCATTACGAAAGACCTATAGGCACTATAGTCTTATTCTCATACATAAAATAACTATTTATATAATATCCACCCCTGTCGTTTATTTTTATTTATGTTTACGGTAACACGCAATTGAACATCAATAATCTTCTTCCACCACAGCCTTCCGTTTAAACATTTTTGTGTAGTCGAAATTTAGCTTGCTTCTAGGAAAAATATTTTCTCCATTTTCCGATTTCATGTACGCAGTTTGTACACTACGATAGGTTTATACATACAAAGTAAAAAAAAAAAATACATTAGTGGTATACCATTTTTGCGTGTGGATAGAGCCATTGACGTCACCGGAGGGTTGTCTTGAGTTTACACAGTACAAACTTGCGTTGATAGTGACACTGTTAACTATCTAGTGAGTATCAGATTCGCCCAAGAACAAATAGATCGCTGCCTGTAGCTGGTCTCAGCTGTTGTTTAAGAACAAATAGATTGCTGCCTGCAGCTGGTCTCAGCTGTTGTTTAAGAACAAATAGACTGCTGCCTGCAGCTGGTCTCAGCTGTTATTTAAGAACAAATAGATTGCTGCCTGCAGCTGATCTCAGCTGTTATTTAAGAACAAAGAGATTGCTGCCTGCAGCTGATCTCAGCTGTTATTTAAGAACAAATAGATTGCTGCCTGCAGCTGGTCTCAGCTGTTGTATAAGAACAAATAGATCGCTGCCTGCAGCTGATCTCAGCTGTTGTTTAAGAACAAAGAGATCGCTGCCTGCAGCTGGTATTTAAGAACAAAGTGAAGATCTGTATAGGGTTTCTTATGGTATTCATAGCAGTGGTAAAGTTCTCGTTCTTTATATACCTACGTCAGTGTATGTCCCGGATGGTTGGTTAGTAGTACCAACGCGTGTCTCTAATCTTACATGTACCTTTATTAATTAAGTTTAATTTTGACTCCACTGAGTTTATTTTTCAGTGCTGTACTGTGTACAGTTCTGATGCCAGATGTTTTATCCGACTATAATACGAAATGTGCCGTTTTTATATTTTTATTTCGCTCCGTTCTTGCCATGATAGGATTTTTCAACACACAGATATACACACATGTAATTTTGTAACACATATACGAAAAACATGTGACCACAACGTAGCCTAAACAAACATTGTATATGTTAAAGAAGTAGGATTAAGAGTGCACAGTTTAGATTCAATATTCATAATTTATATGAAAGTATTAAAAAAAACTCTCTAGAGTATGCAACACCCTGTATGGTTCCGACTTCAGAATACGCAAATACACATTTTATACTACATAAAATACATCCAGTATACACTGTCCAGTTTTAGACGATAACACAACTAACGTATTCTAAAACTTAAAATACAAATATTTATCCCGATTTCACAGAAATAGTCCTAACTCGTACTTGCACATTCAATGTCGACGATAATAAACAGGCAAGGCAATTTTTATGTTATATTATATTACATTACTGTACAATTTAAACTCGTTGAGTTGTCACCTGCACAACTGCATTTCCCGAACAACCAGCTACTAGGATGACGTGGATCTGTCCTTTCCAGGATAACGAAAAATAAATTCCTTTAGGAACAACTGTGGGTTATTGATTTTGAATTTGTTTTAAAAAACTAAGAATATTTTAACGATATTTCATTTCTAGTTGAACAATTATTAGTTGAAAACTGACAGCTTAGAGAAATAAACTCATTAGCTACCTCGAGTCGGAACAGCCACAAGTAAGACGTCAAGATACGCCATCCCAACGGAACCTATGGCATTGCCTCGCGGCAATCGTTATGCCAATTCCCGTGAGCAAGAGCTGTAACTATCGCACTTACGAAGGCGACATGGAATTAAAGTGCACTGAAAACGCTCATATAAGCGCTCGCCGGAGTACGCATCTATTAATCCTATTCTGTTTTTCTTAACTTTTTATTTCAACTTTCTGTGATTTTTATTCTGTTCGTTTCTTCTTATGTTGTTATTTCTTTTGTTTCAACAGCCATTTATTTATTCCGAAATACTACGTTTCTTTCTGTTTACCTTTATGTTTATCTGATTGGTTATCTTGGTTATCTCTCTGTTATTCTCCCTTAACTTTTTATTTCAACTTTCTGTGATTTTTATTCTGTTCATTTCTTCTTATGTTGTTATTTCTTTTGTTTCAACAGCCATTTATATATTTATTCCGAAATATTACGTTTCTTTCTGTTTATGAACGTTGACACAGTAGTAGATAAGACAAAGAAAACAGAAGAAACTCAAAAATAGTTTGCCTGAGTAATTATAAAATAACTTTACTTGGTTTGTTTGTTTTCAGAACAAAGCCACATTGGGCTCTCTGTTGTGTCCACCGCTGGGAATTGAACCACGGATTTTAATAGGATAATTCCGTAAACTTTCCGCTTTCCCATCAAAGGACAATTTTTACTTGGACTACAAGTAACACATATAAACAGGCAAAACGTTTTTAGTCCGGAAAACTACTGAATATATTAATATTATTTACAGAACACTTGCCTAATCAGTTTACCTGCTAATCCGATTGCTTCAGAGAGGTCCCCCGGTGAGACAGCGGTAGGTTTACAAACTTGTAACGGTAGAATCCGGGTTCGATTCCCAGTGGTTAACACAGCAGGTATCCCGACGTGTCTTTTCTCTTTGTCAAACAGGCTTCAGAGAGAAATAATTTTTTTCGCAGGTTATGTGATTACGAGCTGCCATGCATACTGCCGAATGGTTGCCTTGCTTCTGTTCATCAGTTCTAAATTAGAGGTTCGTGTCCTAGCTTTTTGGCCAATCTGTTACACAGAGTGTTGTTCAGGCTGAAATCAACAAATACCGTTCTACCTCTACACGTAGAACCACCAAAAGAACGATGGTTAACACCGAAACAATAGATATCAATACAACGCCATTAGCTAGTCGCCATAAAGTTTTTTATCAAGTTGTTTACCAGTTAAGAAAATACTTATCTTCCTACAAACTTATATGTGTCAAACAAACAAACCAAAAATATATTAAGCCATATTTGTAATGTACTTGCAGGGTGGGCACTGAACTACAAAGTGATATTAAACCTTATAATATGTTGAACATTCGCCAAGTTTTTTTAATATTTTCATTTCAAGAAAAATGACGTTTTGAGCTAGCGCTCTTTGTCAGATCGTACAGCTTACAAACAGCTCTGAGTTGGAACAATCAGCTTCGAAGTTAGGCCTGAAAATCTTTTCTGCTACTTGATACACTAATCAGCCTTTACAGTTTGCAATTAATGTATTGCTAAAAGCTGGGATAGAACGAAATTAATTTTAAATCAATTGATTTTTTCTGAAGAAGCCAAACCTAAAGGAGCTTCATTTGAACATATTTCACTACTAACCCGATAAGTGGCCCGGTATACAGCCATAAAATATACTATTGTGTTATTAATCTTTACCCTAATTCTGATTTGTAAAGGACTCATACAAAAGTGATAATAAGTTACACTTTTTAACTTAATCTAGTCCAAATCATGACAGCTGTTCTTCATGCAATATGCTGATAACCCAATGTGGCTTTGCTCTAAAATAAACAAACCACTCTCAAGTTCTTAGAATTCACATGACACACGAACCGGTTAAACCCCACCTATTAGCAAGGAAGGGAGTTAAAATATTTCATATTCTCAGTCTTCATTTTTCTTAAATAACTATAAAAATGATAGAACGGTTTGCTCTTCTAAACGTGTATTGGTTTAGGTCTTAATGTAAGGGTATAATTCTGAGGTAAATCAGCACGTGATGATATAATGAAAGCCAACATGTAGTAAGCTAAGCAACAACATGACAACTACTTGCCACGACGTA
>NW_013675277.1:11461-14516 GCF_000517525.1 Limulus polyphemus | reverse complement strand
ACATGTTTTGAAGTAATGAACTCATTGTCCAAAACAGAAGTCCTAATATCTGATATGGAGCTGCAAGTTTTAATGACAGTTTTACAGCTGCAATGAACACGTTTTGAAGTAATGAACTCATTGTCCAAAACAGAAGTCCTAATATCTGATATGGAGCTGCAAGTTTTAACGACGGTTTTACCGATGCAATGAACATGTTTTGAAGTAATGAACTCATTGTCTAAAACAGAAGTCCTAATATCTGATATGGAGCTGCAAGTTTTAACGACGGTTTTACAGCTGCAATGAACACGTGCGTCTTCGAAAATTCGTGATATAAACACTATTCAAACTATTGCGCATGGCCAACCCAGAAAAAAAGAAACCATTTAAGTAAGACACAAGTCTCTTAAGTTGATGATCGCTTGTTGTCAGGTACAAAACTGCACAATAGACCAACTATGCTCTGCCCACGGCAGGAATCGATTGTTCAATTAGGCGTTATAACACCTCAAACATATCTCTCAGCCACTGAAAGGGCCTCCAGCTGAGGACATGGGCAAAAATCAAAGTGCAGAAAACGAACTGTAAATATAGAAAAAAATCGCAACAATTAAGTAGTTTACATAAATTATTGTAATTTTCTCATGTACATTTTCCCAGTTTATATTAACTTTCTAACAGCTCAATGATATATTTCAGACTTTTCTATGACTTTTTATCTCACCCAATTTAAAATATTGATATCTAACTTTATTATCCTTACAATTATTTAACAATCTATTTTGGGGAAAATTTGTTTGTTTTGTAATGAAGCACAAAGCTACAAAATGGGTTGTCCGTGCTCTATCCACCACGGGTATCGAAACACGGTTTCTAGCGTTGTAAGTCCGAAGTCATGCCGCTGTGCCACTGGGGGGCATTTTTGAAAAAAAAAATCTGTTGTTGATCTTTCCACAAGAGAGAAGATCATGGGGCTACTGAAGCTACTTCCCTTTCGCAGAAATTTCTTAAGCGTCCCCAGTGGGTCAGTGGTACGTTTACAGACTTACAACGCTAAATTCCGAGACTCAATCCCCCTTGGTGGACAATGTACGGATAGTTTATTGCACAACTTTGCCCTAAAACAAATAAACAAAAGTTACTCACGTTCGTTTACATTCACACGGACTCAAATTTAAACCATTACTTCAAAATAAACTGTGTGTGTGTCAACTTTTACCTGGTGAACCGCTGGATCGATTGTCACCAAACCAGGCATGAACCCTTCGAACGTCACTTGAAGTGACATGGTATGGAGAGAGTCGGCGTTCGGATCAAGATTTGTCTTGGTTAGACTGTGTGATAAAGTGTAGGATGTGTATAGACCAGTTATCCTATAACCAAGACATGTGTTGGTTAGACTGTGTGATAAAGTGTAGGATGTGTATAGACCAGTTATCCTATAGTCAAGATATGTGTTGGTTAGACTGTGTGATAGAGTGTAGAATGTGTATAGACCAGTTATCCTATAGTCAAGACATGTGTTGGTTAGACTGTGTAACAGAGTGTAGGATGTGTATAGACCAGTTATCCTATAGTCAAGACATGTGTTGGTTAGACTGTGTAACAGAGTGTAGAATGTGTATAGACCAGTTATCCTATAGTCAAGACATGTCTTTGTTAGACTGTGTAATAGAGTGTAGAATGTGTATAGATCAGTTATCCTATAGTCAAGATATGTGTTGGTTAGACTGTGTAATAGAGTGTAGAATGTGTATAGATCAGTTATCCTATAATCAAGACATGTGTTGGTTTGACTAAGTAATAGAGTGTAGAATGTGTATAGATTAGTTATCCTATAGTCAAGACATGTGTTGGTTTGACTGTGTGATAAAGTGTAGGATGTGTATAGACCAGTTATCCAATAACCAAGATATGTGTTTGTTAGACTAAGTAATAGAGTGTAGAATGTGTATAGATTAGTTATCCTATAGTCAAGACATGTGTTGGTTCAATGAATTTTCACGAAGGAAGTTAACAAAATATCAAGAACAACAACGGTGGATCAAACTGAGCTAATATTTTTAGAATTTCCCATTCTCATATTGTGAGAAGATTTTTCGGAAATACCTGCAACCATAAGGCGCAACAAACCAACTATCATGAATTTTGCATCTTTTGACTGTGTTACATTGTAATAACTGTTCGAAATTTTGCTTTATTGTTATATATATATCAAGTTAGAAAAAAAAAAACACTTGAAATTTCCAAAATAAAATACTTCGCCTGCTGTTCTGTAGAGAGCGCCTGGAGTAAATGTATGTAAGTAATTATTTATCAAACTATTTCGATTAAATTTGCATGGGTACGTCGTGTGTGTTAACACTTCCGCTGAGACGGATGTAAAAACACAGGAATCAGGCATGTCAGTAACTTCTGACTTTATTACCCGAACATTTCCTGTCCAACTTTCGAAATTCTTGTTCGTTGCTTTTTTTGCCGTTTGAAAGCATTATTGACGCTGTAAACAATTTTGTCTCGTGAGTGCTGTAAACCACTGAACAAAATCGAAACCCCTGTATTTGACGGGAATGTCAAGGCAGGGGATACTGGTATACCATCAGCACCCCTAGTTTCTATGTCCTTGCAAAGCGTATTTAAACTTAACAATGTGTTACTAAACAAAGAAAGTTATTCTAAAGAAATGAAAATGACTAATGTAGCGAAATACCGTTTCTCAACAACGATTCATACACATAGTAGCCTTGAGTGATTGTTCGTTTAGGATATTCGGACATAGATACGCAAGGGCTATCTGCGCCAAGCCTTCCCTAATTTTGAGCTGATAAACTGGAGAGAAGGAAGCTAGTCACCAGCACTCACGATGAGCTATTGGTTTGCTCTAGTCAAACAGCTGGATTTGACAGTTACACTTATAACGCACCCACGACCCCAAAGTTTAAAGCTCGATTTACAGAAACGAAATGCGTACCAGAGACCTTCGGATCCATATTTCGGGCACGCTATAACCATTAAGCCACACTCTGCCCAGTTCAAATAGAAGTTAGCATTTGGTGTTTATCACCTTGCTCTA
>NW_013675277.1:4164-10461 GCF_000517525.1 Limulus polyphemus | reverse complement strand
GCCTTCCCTCTAGTCTTACACTGCTAAATTAGGGACGGCTAGCGCAGATAGCCCTCGTGTAGCTTTGCGCGAAATTCAAAACAAACAAACAAACAAACACCTTGCTCTAATGACCTGCACGTAAAAGCAGTGTATACAAGTGGCGACAAAGAACGTGTGTATTAAGTTGCATCGTGAGGGCGTGGCAACCAGTCAACTCGGTTAGTGTTTGCACATGTTATGGTTAGTGTTTGCACTATGGGAATGAGATACAATACAATTTGCTGAAATTCAACATCACCATATAGATATAAATGCATACATATATTTTGCTTTAAACGAGTGAAACATTTCCAATTTTGTAAGGAAGTGAGACCTTTGTCAATTAAAACACAAACATCAGGAAAACAAGTTTATGTTTCCAGAAATATCATGACGCTCTGGATCGAATATTTCCTTTCACTCAAGTTTGCTAAAGCAAGACAGCGTAACATCTAGGCATAGTTTTATTTTGATAATATCGTAGAAGAAATATCTATTGACGAGTCTAAAATCTATCAGTCTAGCGTGTCATTAAACAATGATATTTTAGTAAGAAAATGTTCTGTTTGTAAAGAACTGTATTATTTTAGTAAGAAAATGTTCTGAATACAGTTCTTTACAAACAGAACATTTTCTTACTAAAATAATACAGTTCTTTACAAAAGTACTTCAGTTCTGTTTTCTCTGAGTAAGGTACCTTATTTATCTATTATTACTTTTACTAATAATAATGGTTAGACTGTTTAGTATATCGCACTTTATGACTTTTTAATATTATTATATATTTTTTGTATTAAAGATTGTTTTGCACTATTAGCTTCATGTATGCATTTTGGACTAACCTAAGTCTCCTAAGCTGGCCGAACCTCGTGAGATATTTTTGGGATTACGGGCGAAAATATCGTTAACAGCGAGGGAACTAACTGAAGAAAATAATGCATTCAAATATTTATAATAAGTAGAAAAGTATATTTAATTATCCATACTGATTACCAGGTTGGTTTTTAGTTTCGCTCTAAGTACGTAGCTTGCTCTCTTCGGAAGTTAATATTAATTACCGAATTATTATTTCTTGGTGGCTTTCACTAAGGCATTATTTTCTGGTGACTTCTTGCTTACAGTATTGATTATTTTGAAATTATTTTTACTTTGAAATTTTAACGATCCGGATAAGAACTTTTCTGTAACCGATTTGAATAAATAACATAAACATCACCAAATACATTTTTAACAAGTGAAACTCGTCGGTCCAAGAAGTACACTTCTTTTAAATACGTAATATCAATATAACATACCTGATTTTTCTTCAATTTTCACCAATACGTCTTTTGACCAATGCAGTATATATCTAGAGGAAAGTGGTATCTGTGAGTGTGACACATTTACGACGAAACATGTTGCTGTTTAAACTGTGTCGAGTTAGTAGCTGTAATTTACAAACAGTACAAACAAAACTATGTTTATGAATAGAGTGTGACACATTTACGACGAAACATGTTGCTGTTTAAACCGTGTCGGGTTAGTAGCTGTAATTTACAAACAGTACAAACAAAAACTAATGTTTATGAATAGAGTGTGACACATTTACGACGAAACATGTTGCTGTTTAAACTGTGTCGAGTTAGTAGCTGTAATTTACAAACAGTACAAAAAAACTAATGTTTATGAATATACATAAAGTAAAGAATAAGAAATTTAGAGAACACTTGAATCGTCCAATATAAAGCAAACAACATGCTAAACATACTACGAGGTGTATCTAACGCTACCACCCACTTTAACCAACCTCTCATATTTAAGAAAAACTAATAGCTGGCTACAGTAAGTGATAACATTTTTGTAGAAGATGAAAAAGAAGCATGTTAAGCCTCCAGAAAGTTTGATAATAATAATACTTCAAAAGGAAAGTTACAACATTCTTTAATTAATGTGGCAAAAAAATAATTATCAAACTAAAGTAATGACGTAAAGTATACCAAATTATTATATAGCTGATATTAACTATATATAACTAGAACTTAAATTAACGGTAAATAAAACCAGTAGTGATCAAAACACTAAAGTGGTTCATTATTACCCTAAACAATATCCAAAGGTAGTGATCAATACACTAAAGTGGTTCATTATTACCCTAAACAATATCCAAAGGTAGTGATCAATACACTAAAACGGTTCATTATTACCCTAAACAATATCCAACGGTAGTGATCAATACACTAAAACGGTTCATTATTAGCCTAAACAATATCCAACGGTAGTGATCAATACACAAAAACGGTTCATTATTACCCTAAACAATATCCAAAGGTAGAGATCAATACACAAATACGGTTCTTTATTACCCTAAACAATATCCAAAGGTAGTGATCAAAACACTAAAGTGATTCATTATTACCTTAAACAATATTCAAAGGTAGTGACAATACCCTAACATGGTTCATTATTACCCTAAACTATATCCAAAAAAATTAAAATGCAGACGTGGCAGTTTTTAAAAGGTCATGATATTCTGTAAAAACCCATAATCAGTAGTAAGGGTATTGTTGAATATCCTGCAAAATAGAACGAATTTTGTGTTTGAAATGTGCAATGAGAAACCTCGTTTGTTAAAAATATGAGTGAGTTTACGAACGTATATATTTGTTATTACTTCTGCTGAAAGAATGTCGTGAAGCAAGAATGGACGAAAATATCTAATATTATCTTATATATATGACGCATAATATGTTTTATAGTAAATATGAACATTTATGATACTATTGAAGCATATAAGTATATGTATAGTATACTTGGTTGTTTGCAAATTTATGTTCATGTTTCACCGGTTATTTTTGCGTAATATTTCTATTGTTGTTACCCTGTAACTACCCAAAAATCGTAGCTACGAACCGATCAGACATTGTCTTGCGAAACTACACATGTTTCTGAAGAAACGAAAAGAGAGACGGTGCAGTATTCGAACCCGCGACTCTGCTATAAAGTACAACGCACCGACTTGACCAAAACCGCAGTTTTAACTTTTATGAGTATTATAATAGCAGCGCGTTTTATAAGCCATCTGGTGGCATAGCTCAGTAATTTCAACTATATATAAACATAGATAGTTGCCTGATCAAGATTTGTTTTTTCAACTTGGAAATGGTTAAATGGAATGAAGACTTTATTTGGGTATTGTCGTACATACGATCACCTAATCCAAATTACTAATTCTAGACCCCAGAATCGAATTCTGGCATTAACACCACAAACACAAGACTTCTCAGAACCTCCCTAAAAACGAAGCAATTTTCAGCTGAAATACAGGATAAAAACTAATGAGTAGTAATTAGTACCTAGTTATAAAAAAAATAAAGATTTTGTTATTAATTAAACTCAGGTGATCATACATGACAACGATTGACATCGGATCGCTACAACGTTCCTGCATGTTTGTTTCTTTGGTGTTAACCACAAAGCTACACCATGGGCCGTCTTTGATCTGCCTATCGTGGGGATCGAAACTCGAGTTGTAGCATTATACGCCCTAAGGATTGCCGCTGAGGCACCGAGATTGGCTACTTTAATAACTTACATATCTTCTTTGGTTTCATTTTTTTTGCTACTTTATGCATCATCACAACTGAGGTAAATCCTTTATTTGTGTAAATTCTATTAAACACGTATTTAAAGTCGTTACTTAGGTGATTTTATTTGTCCTTATTTATATAAGTGTCTTCGTTTTCATCGTTTGTTTGTAGGTAAGCACAAAGTTACAGAAAGGGCTATCTTTGCTCTGTTCACCACGGGTATCGAAACCCGGTTTCTTGTGTTGTAAGTCTGCAGACAAACCGTTGTGCCACCCGGGGGGCTGCTTTTATCGTATGGTTACAAAGAACGTCGGAATTCGGCCCTTCGTTATCACAGGACAAAATATTAAAAGTAACCAGCCAATAACAAGAAACGCGCCCCCAGCGGCACGGCGGTATGCCTGCGGACTTATAACGCTGGAACGGGGTTTCGATACCCGTGGTGGGCATAGCACAGATAGCCCATTGTGTAGCTTTGTGCTTAACTACAAACAAACAAACAATCAAGGAACGAGGTTCGAAAAAGTTCAAGTATATATATGTTATGCAAGCATGGACAACATTATGTTTACAGATTAGTAGAAATTAGTGTAAAGTTATCAGATTAGGAGCTAGAAAAAACAATTTTTAAATCGAACCCTTTCCCTAAAATGTTTAAATTATGGGATGAAAAACGTAGAGTTTTCAATTATGTGTAATGTCTAACAACTTTATTAAAGATGCTGATGTTCTCGGGTGAAATGGTTTGAGATTCAGTTTCTTCTGTACACACCTTTACCCTCGAGTGGTTCAGCGGTAAGCTTGATGACTTATAACTTTGAAATTCGAGGCTCGATCTCTGCAATAGCCCATTGCGTGTAACAATAAACTAGCTTGTATCTTTAATAGCTAAACAAAATTAATTGCTTGTTTGTTTGCTTGTTATAGCGCAGAGCCAAACAATATACTATCTGTATTCTGTCTGCCACGGGAAGTCGAACTCAGGATTTTAGCATTGTACATCTGTGAACTTATCACCGACCCTCTAGGGGGACAAATAAGTTAACCTTTTAGTTGCTTACAGGGGGTGTATATTAATCATGAAGTTGGGAAAAAAAATCAAAAACAAACGCGCGAAATATGGTATAGTAGTAAAACGTATACATATATATGTAAAACGACAACTAAGATTTGAAAATAGTCAAGCCAGAATCATAACACAATGGAAACAGTGCGTACAAAATAAGGTCACCTGGTTTGTGTCACGAAATATTAAAATGACAGTGGACTTTATTGTTTGTGACCACGAGGGCGTTTTTATCAGTTTTGTCAGGATGCATATGAATTCATGTGACCATACGTCGCGTCACACTTGGACGACACTGTCAACATGTCAGAAAACTGTCGGGCTTATGCCACGGGCCAAGCGCGTGTCCAAGTGCTACGCTCTGTGTGTTTTACTTTTGTGTTTTGTCTCCTGCCACAAACTTGTTGTCAGTAGAGAAGTTAATAGGCTTTTTATTTATTTAAATAACAGTATTTTAGAATATACTTCACAAATGTTCTTGTACTATATTGTACAGCACGTAACACTTCGATATCATGATATACTTACTCCCTGGGCTATTCACTCCTTATATTCAGGGGACACGCGTTTATTCCACGTGTATAAAAATGGCTCTCTATGTAGGGAGTAACATACTTGCATTCCCATCTCAGGACTGTCTAGGGATTTGTAGTGTATTATATGTCCCCTGTGTAGAGAGTTAAGCACTTTAAACCCTTGCATTCATACTCAGTGGATAGTAAGCACGTTTAATTCAAAATTGGTTTAAGTGTATTATATTTACAAACAGTATTTCTAACATTAAAAATGTCATAATTAATATCATTAAAATGGTAACTGGAATACTATTAACTGCATTTATTTATGCTTGCCTATTATTTATGATATATTTTGTCAAGTGACAAAAGAATTTTGAAACTATGATAGTTACAATAAAGTTCTTATTTACAACACCTGTAATATAATGGAGACATTGAAAATTGTCTTGGGACACATTTTTAGGTTTGCCCATAAAAAGCGCCCTCTTGGACACCTGAGTAAATGGCTCGTGGATATACTAGCATGTGATTAAATTATGATATGAGGTTGGACATCTAATTTTTTTTTATTAGTAATATAATGCGTTTCGAGTTCATTTACACCGTTTAACTGCTACGTAGGTAGAGTGTCTAGTGAATGGTTAGTTATTGTGACACTGCGCTTTAGATAGATATCTTCATCTTGTTACAGAACTTGTTGAAAGAGCTTTCAGTGATATTACAAACAATGATTAATTTCTACCGGATCTCTCCGGATTAGAGACCCGGAACATGCTTTAGATGTTGTTCTTTTATGCAAAGGCGGAAATCGCTTTTGAGACTGCCTCAGTTTCACTACGAACTGATATTTCATTGACGTAGCTAACCACATCACTCCATACCAAATACTAGTCTCAATGACGCTTCAAGTGTTATTTTCCATAATTCAGGGTTTCCAAAAATTAAGCGCAGATTACAAATATAACATCCTGTGACTTATTAGCTAAAATTAAAGCCACAGGCGCAACGATGAGAAAGCTATCGTTCATTTGAGGCATTATAGGATATATTTGAAACGGTCCCTTGCAGTTTTAAGCGTTTTGGAGTTTATTGCGCGTGCTGGAGAATGGGGATCGTTATAAAAGTT
>NW_013675277.1:1962-3670 GCF_000517525.1 Limulus polyphemus | reverse complement strand
CTACAAAAAGCGTTATTCAATATTAAATAGTTATTTATTATTAAAATGCCCTCTCACGGATGATATAGTTTTACCACTCTGGACAGCTACAAAAAGCGTTATTCAGTATTAGATAGTTATTTATTATTAAAACGCCCTCTCACGGATGATATTGTTTTACCACTCTGGACAACTACAAAAAGCGTTATTCAATATTAAATAGTTATTTATTATTAAAATGCCCTCTCACGGATGATATAGTTTTACCACTCTGGACAGCTACAAAAAGCGTTATTCAGTATTAGATAGTTATTTATTATTAAAACGCCCTCTCACGGATGATATTGTTTTACCACTCTGGACAACTACAAAAAGCGTTATTCAATATTAAATAGTTATTTATTATTAAAATGCCCTCTCACGGATGATATAGTTTTACCACTCTGGACAGCTACAAAAAGCGTTATTCAGTATTAGATAGTTATTTATTATTAAAACGCCCTCTCACGGATGATACAGTTTTACCACTCTGGACAGCTACAAAAAGCGTTATTCAATATTAAATAGTTATTTGTTATTCTGAGGAAATGTTTACAGCTTTAGGAAGTATTAATATCAAAGTGCAAGATTTTCATTGATTTTCTACGGCAGCAAATTTCTATTGTAAAGTCTAGAAAAACGCCCTCTCACGGATGACACAGAATAATGATTTGTTTACTTGCAAACTGTACTTTGCACGATAACTTTATTTTAAGGTTCTACCTTGGGGAGAAAATTTGTCGGGCGAATGGGCGTTACGAAATCTTAAATCCCTTTTTTGATTAAGTTACTTTATGGCCACAATACGGACGTCGAGGGTGACGACAAGAGGCAGGTGCTTTTTGGACGGAAGAAAGAGCTCTTCCGCTCTGTTCGAAAATCCAGGGCTTACTTCGTAACGATTGCGTGACTACGAAACGAACCCTTAAGGCAATCAAAGCAAGCGTGGTCTCTAATCCCCGCATGAAAAATTCATATCAATACTGCCAAAGAATATGCCATAGCAGTGGAACATTCCGGCCCGGACATCCTGGACACATAGCACGTGGAGGGTCTGCACGTGCTGGAGTGTTCTTTGCTGTTTATGATTGGTTGAAGCTACTGAGTCAATTTTCATCTGATGGTTCTAATAGGCTGCCGTAAGAGATGTGAATACAGAACGAACCAATAACGTGTTCTGTCGGCCTAGGATTGATATGCAATGATAACAGGCTGGTAAGGTATAATAATAGAAGAAAAATAGGATTAAGCATGTACACGATGAAGAGGTGACCGATAAAAGTCCTGGTGTCCTGCTAGAACTAACTAGAATATCTACTTTTACCAGGTATGTTTCGATTTTGTATATTAAAACCACGTGATATTAGTGCTGCGGGAAAGATCTAATTTACCATAATTTTACACTTAAAAGATAAATTAGGAAATTAATATTCTTGCATCCGATCGAACTTATCCGTTATGGTTCTGATTAATCCTGTGTTTGCCATCAACAAATAAATGATTCCAGAACGTATGTATTATCAGGAAAAACTAAGAAGAGACAGTAAGTGTGGATTGTAATAGCCTAGTGAAAACATTTACAGGATCTTCGATGACGAGGAACCCACTTTGAGACTAATAATAGCTGGAGACGGCTTGAATGGGTAATGAAGAAAAAAAAACTTTAATATAACAGCAAATGTACAACGTT
>NW_013675277.1:0-1563 GCF_000517525.1 Limulus polyphemus | reverse complement strand
GTACATTTGCTGTTATATAAAGTTTTTTTTTCTTCATTACCCATTCAAGCCGTCTCCAGCCATTATTTACAGGATCTGTAGTTTCTACAGGAACGGTTGGGTATATCAGGACAACAGAGTGTCGAGAGAAGAAGTAGAACGTTTCGGGTGACTTTTATTAACCGGATCTGAAACGTCGCCTGCTTCTGATTTTCTCAACAGTTTGTTGTTGTTAGATCCAAGTTTCAACAGCTTTTCCAGTCTATATTTGTTGTCTTCTAATCATGATCACACAGCCTAAAATGTTTATCAGGAAAAAACTATATCACTTAAAGTTTGTCCATAAAAAAATGTGGCTTACTGGGCATATTACAGGTTAATTTTATTATCATTATTTAGCCTCTGAGGTTAAAAGGTCATTGGAAATTTTGTGTTATTTTTCGGACAACTCGAAGAGAATTTGCGATCTCTCGCATGCTTAAAAACCCATAACAATACTGTACGGGTTGTCTGATAATAATATTGTATGGAGTATATGATAACAATGCTGTTTGGGTTGCCTGGTTTATGGGTTATGTTTTATATTACAACGAACACTATTGTATATCAAATTCATTAAACATTCCTAGCAGTTTCCAATGTTTAATGGGTTCTTTAACTTACGTACACAAATATGATGAAAGTAACATCATAGTGCACTTTAATTAATGGCAGGGTTAACATAGCTTGCTTTATGACGATAGTAAAATTAACAATCAACAACTTCATCTCTAATTACTGTTGTTGTTGTTGAAGTTCGCGCAAAACTATACTTGAGGGCTTTTTGCGCAAGCCGTCCCCATTCTTGAAGTAATAGACTAGAAGGAAGACTGCTCTTTATTAATGAATAGTGGGATTAACTATGACATCCTAACGTCTCCATGGTAGAAAGGACAAGCATGTTCGGCGAGGATTTCGATACCATGAATCATAGCTCTCTAACCACCAAGTCATGCCAGGACAATTGCTAACTGTAATAAGACCAAAATTAGCCTGTACATATACAAGACAAAGATTGTGACCGAAACTTTATTATAGCCAATCTGCGCTATAATGTCAACCGAATTAGATGTCAAATTGTCAGTGTACATTAAATTCTCGACTAAATCCCCATTAGATGTCAAATTGTCAGTGTACATTAAATGCTCGACTAAATCCCCATTAGATGTCAAATTGACAGTCTTCATTTAAACCTCGACTAAATTCCCGTTAGATGTCAAATTTTCAGACCATCAGATTACATTATAATCTTGATCGGATTCCTGTTAGATGTCAGACCATCAAGTTACATTATAACCTCGATCATATTCCTGTTAGATGACAGACAATCAGACTTCATTATAAATTCGAACAAATTCCTGTTAGATGTCAGACCATCAAGCTACATTATGACATCGATCGGATTCCTGTTACATGTCAGACCATCAGACTACATCATAACCTCGAGTGGATTCCTGTTAGATTTCAGACCATCAGACTACATCATAACCTCGAGTGGATTCCTGTTAGATTTCAGACCATCAGACTACATCATAACCTCGAGTG
>NW_013675276.1:23669-24711 GCF_000517525.1 Limulus polyphemus | reverse complement strand
ATATATACATCCTTGTGTAATAGACCCATATATACATCCTTGTGTAATATACCCATATATACAACCTTGTGTAATAGACCCATATATACATCCTTGTGTAATAGACCCATATATACAACCTTGTGTAATTAGACCCATATAAACAGCCTTTTGTAATATACAACCTTGAATCCCCGTCACACCAAACATGCTCGCCCTTTCAGCCGTGGGGGCGTTATAACGTTTCAATCAATCCAACTATTCGTTGGTAAAATGAGTAGCCCAAGAGTTGGCGGTAGTTGGTGATGACTAGCTGCCTTCCCTCGAGTCTTACACTGCTAAATTAGGGACGGCTAGCGCAGATAACCCTCGTGTACCTTTGCGCGAAATTCACAAAACAAACAAACCGGAAAGCTAACCATTAGACCCACCTTCGGCCCCATTGAGCTCATTTACCAATAAATAAGCAGCTTTTATCCTGTTTCTAGACCAACCGATTCATCAAGTAGAATACGAAGTTTGTAATAAATATTAAAAACACGGTAATACCAAAAAAAAAACATATCTAATATGGACGTTTCGGATTTTCCTTAAATTCCATCATCAGCGTTAATATCTCAAATAATTTATAATATTCGAACTACAAAAAACAACATTAGTATTGAGCGAGTTTTCGTGTTCAGTCGGAAGTTTAAAAATAATAGATTTAAACGGTAACAATATAATGAAACGTGCGGCATACACGTGTTTAATAAATAACATTAATATCAATTATTATAGAGAAAGGCTTAAATATAAGTATAAACACCGTATCTTTAAGATAATAATAAATATCAGATAGAAACACTGAGAATCCGGAATTGATTTATTGAGATATTAACGCTGAGAATCCGGAATTGATTTATTGAGATATTAACGCTGAGAATCCGGAATTGATTTATTGAGATATTAACGCTGAGGACGGGATTTAAGGAAATTCCGAAACGTCCGTATTAAGAATGTTTTGAGGTATTACTGTGTTTTTAATATTGTTGTCGTCAGCGAGGTCACTTGACTAGTAACA
>NW_013675276.1:21513-22931 GCF_000517525.1 Limulus polyphemus | reverse complement strand
GTTTAAGAAAGGACTTGTGTCGCTAAAGTTTCGTCGGAACGAATTTACGGAAAATTAACTAACGAACGGAGACGTAACAATATTTATCATAACCAACCAGTATAGCACCAAAGCCGTATTGTTTTATAGGAAATATATTTCCACTGGTTCTCTGATATTGCTCGTATTCTAGACGTTGTCGAGTATTTTTACAGAAATAATCTAACGTTTGCGCAATAAATGAAAGAAAGGCCTCTTACTGGTGTATTAATTTAATAAATAAGATTTCTTTCCTGCTCAACGACGTTCCGACATCGGTAAAACGTGACTTTTTTGTTAGTCGCTTGCCAAATGAAACGTGTGAACTATCGTTAGCTGTTCTTGCCCTCAAATATCACCCCCTAGTTGGCTGATTGCCAGGAAATCTATTGTCCCTTTCGTATGGAAATATTTGACACCAATACACTGCAGCGGCTAGTTAGAAACGAAAGTCGTGACCCACTAATAGAAAGCTCGCTGAATAAGCTAGAAAAACCACCTATCTTCCTCACGTTTGCTTCTCGTCAAATAGATAAATATTGGAATTCTTGCTTTCTGTCTCGTGAGGTTAAATGTTATTATGTATCCACTAATTTTCCCATAATACTACGAAAACATGTTATAAGCCTTCTGTTTCCTAGTTACGTGGATTCTCGGGAGCTTAGTGTCAATTTACTAATTATTTACAGTCAGTATAATTACTTTATTGAGACTGTATTACGACTTTCCTAGCCAATTACTCTTAAATCCATCCCATGCCCATACAGCATATAAAGCCGGTGCTGTACCCCAGACACCTGCTGGTACCCATTATACACCTGGCCAGAACAGAAACAACAGGGGATAAATCGCCAACTCATGTTTCCTGATGAGAGCCCAAAACACTAGCCATTGGGCCACACTGCTCGTTACTGAAGGACTATTTTAGCCCTCCTAAGTTAGAAAATTGTATTACGCCTTTCCTTATTATAAAAATTCTGTTACGCCTTTCCTTCTTGTAGAAGTTGTATTACGCCTTTCCTTATTATAAAAATTCTGTTAAGCCCTTTTCTTCTTGTAGAAGTTGTATTACGCCTTTCCTTCTTATACAAGTTGTATTACGACTTTCCTTCTTATAGGTAGTTGTCTTACGCCTTTCCTTCTTATAGAAGTTGTATTACGACTTTCCTTCTTATAGAAGTTGTATTACGCCTTTCCTTCTTATACAAGTTGTATTACAACTTTCCTTCTTATACAAGTTGTATTAAGACTTTCCTTCTTATAGGTAGTTGTATTACGCCTTTCCTTCTTATAGAAGTTGTATTACGCCTTTCCTTCTTATAGGTAGTTGTATTACGCGTTTCCTTCTTATAGGTAGTTGTCTTACGCCTTTCCTTCTTATAGAAGCTGTATTACGACTT
>NW_013675276.1:19921-20513 GCF_000517525.1 Limulus polyphemus | reverse complement strand
TAGGTAGTTGTATTACGCGTTTCCTTCTTATAGGTAGTTGTCTTACGCGTTTCCTTCTTATACAAGTTGTATTACGACTTTCCTTCTTATAGGTAGTTGTCTTACGCCTTTCCTTCTTATAGAAGTTGTATTACGACGTTCCTTCTTATAGGTAGTTGTCTTACGCGTTTCCTTCTTATACAAGTTGTATTACGACTTTCCTTCTTATAGGTAGTTGTATTATGCCTTTCTTTCTTATAGAAGTTGTATTACGACTTTCCTTCTTATAGGTAGTTGTCTTACGCGTTTCCTTCTTATAGAAGTTGTATTACGCCTTTCCTTCTTATAGGTAGTTGTATTACGACCTTACTTTTTTTATGGAAGTTTCTTTTCTGTATCTATATTTGTTTTCTTCTTTGGGGATGCGATAATCTCAGTTGTCTTTATGTAAATATATTCAACACACTGCACTACTAAATTTTACTCTTCCAAATTATTCAAAGATCATGTGTATATTGTTATGTTTGAGTTGGATTTGACTGTTCCAAGTATGATGTTAGATTTGACTGTTCCAAGTGTGATGTTAGATTTGACTGTTCCAAGTGTGATGTTA
>NW_013675276.1:16244-19082 GCF_000517525.1 Limulus polyphemus | reverse complement strand
AAGTGTGATGTTAGATTTGACTGTTCCAAGTATGATGTTAGATTTGACTGTTCCAAGTATGATGTTAGATTTGACTGTTCCAAGTGTGATGTTAGTTTTGACTGTTCCAAGTTTGATGTTAGTTTTGACTGTTCCAAGTGTGATGTTAGATTTGACTGTTCCAAGTATGATGTTAGATTTGACTGTTCCAAGTATGATGGTAGATTTGACTGTTCCAGGTGTGGAGTCTGATTTGACTGTTCCAGGTGTGGAGTCTGACTTGACTTTTTCAAGTGTGGAGTCTGACTTGACTGTTCCAAGTGTGGAGTCTGACTTGACTGTTCCAGGTGTGGAGTCTGACTTGACATTTTCAAATGTGGAGTCTGACTTGACTGTTCCAAGTGTAGAGTCTGACTTGACTGTTCCAGGTGTGGAGTCTGACTTGACTGTTCCAAGTGTGGAGTCTGACTTGACTGTTCCAAGTGTGGAGTCTGACTTGACTTTTTCAAATGTAGAGTCTGACTTGACTGTTCCAAGTATATGTTTGGATTTTACTGTTCCACATATGGAGCAGATTTCGAATGTTCCACCGCGGTGGAACCAAACTCTGGATTTTAGTGTTATAAATCGGTAAAATTACGCTGGATCACTCGAATTTCTCACACATCTCTAATAAAACGTTTTTTTTTGTTGTTGTTGTTTTGCAGACGCATCGGTGCTGAAACTGTCTGTCCGTATTTCTCTTCAAACATTCAGATTTTAATAATATTGAAATATCTTGTAATTTCGAATACAATACAAAATTTATACAGCTCCGATAAAAAAAAAGTTAGTTATCTAGAATTTGGTTTCCTTAAATGATGGCACACCGTGTTGTGAAGTTAGAAGTTTTTTTGAAGAGATGTAAATCGGTAGGGTTTCGACTAGTTAGAATTATAATCTACCCTGTTAATAGAGTCACCAGGAGCGTGATGACAAAACCTTGTCGAAACGTCGTACATTTGCTGTTATGTTAAACTTATATTAAAGTTTTTCTTCATTACCCATTCAAGCCGTCTCCAACCATTATTAGACCCTCATTGGAAAGCCTAGCCCCCAGCATTCCCTCCATCTGACATAGTTTTTAAAATTTCTAAATTCTCTAACTTGTGACTCCCACTGCCATGTAAATTCTCTAACTTGTGACATGAAAGTGTTATTTTCGGGTTTTAATTCCACCTGGTTTAAATTTTCGCTTCTTCAAAGTTACTTCTAGTAAAGTTAGTACCCAAGTTCTGTCAAAATATTTACCTCAATATTAGTCGTAAAATACATTTTTGTTTTTTCACTCTCTAGCACATGCAGTGTTCTGTGTCTGGAGGAAGGATTAGTCCTAGTGTTTCCGAGGCTGAGCTAGCGAATCCAAGCAAGGCCTTAGAAACAGAGGTAAGGTCTCGATCACACAACTGACTTTTAATATTGTTTTATTTTGTTGTGATATCAGGTAACAAGAAACAACATAAAAGCAAAGCGACATCTTTCGTGTATTTCTTTCTATAATGAGTAAAACAAACAAGTGACTTTGATATTGATTTAACAACACAAAGGTATCTCACGCACATAAGTTCGATAAGCACGCTACTCCAGGACCGTTGGTAGAATTTTAACGTGACAACTAAGCGACACCTATTGTCGAATATTTGTCCTATCGTATTGTGGGTAATATTAGACTAGAATAATTTTTTTAAAAGGGTTTTCACGACATTCATATGTGTTATCTGAATTTTTTATCAGAGCTAAACCTGATCCAGAAGCGAATCAAAAGCTAACTTTAACAAAAGAAATGAATATGTGAAAGTGGTGAAACCTCGTTTTCAATAATCTTCATTCTAGTTCAAGTATTCATTTTCGCCTATAATTAATATATATATATATATATTTATATTATTTTTTATCTGCCATAATACCACAATTACGTCATAAATAAAGCCAATTAATCCCAGTTATTTGCACAATAGTAATTTTCAGCACACAAAATAATTCAAATATTTTTTTTAGAAACATTAATCATAAAATTAGTTAGACTTTAAAACTGCTACACAAGTTTTTGTGTTTTGTACGACATAAAATATTAAATTAAAATATATGTTACTTCTTTGGAACAATTACGAACAGGTATTAACTGATTAAATATCCTTTAAATTTTTGATACACTTACTTTGATTTTTGTCTTTCAAATCTCTGGAGTAAAAAAAATCGGTTAATCTGTTGTTTGTTGTGTTGTTATAAAATTACTAATATAATTAAATATATTAGATATAGATATATATACTAAAATAAACGTATTAAACGTACGAACATCAATCAGTTTGTTCGCGATTCGTGGCAACCACGAATTAAATTGCTCATAATAACTTAATAATCTTGTTTTTTTTACACAGATTGCAACTCTGAGGAGCCGTCTAGAGAGGAGAAACGTTAAAATATCTAAAGTTTCAGAATCGTAAGTTATATTCTTCTGTGTGTAGAGCTTCCATTCATTCTTATAGTAATGAAACTTGATTATATGTATTTTAATCTTTTTAATAACAAACAAGAGACACATTTTTCAGATGGCGCTACTTCATCTAAGATTCTTTAATCGTTACGAATGCCATGAAAACGGGAAATTCGCTTGTTTGTTTTTTGGTGCAAAACTACAAACTAGGCTACCTGCGCTCTGTCCACCATGGGAATTGAACCTCGAATTTTAGCAATGTCAGTCCTTAAATTACCGTTTTGTCCCCCCCCCCAGTGGGACAGCGGTATGTCTACGAACTTACAATGCTAGAATCCAGGTTTCGATACCCGTGGTGGGCAGAGCACAGATAGCCCACTGTG
>NW_013675276.1:4562-15489 GCF_000517525.1 Limulus polyphemus | reverse complement strand
CCACTTCTGTGTTCATACAACAATATACAGTGATGGATTGGCCCTCTTCTGTGTTCATACAACAATATACAGTGATGGATTGGCCCTCTTCTGTGTTCATACAACAATATACAGTGATGGATTGGCCCACTTCTGTGTTCATACAATAATATACAGTGATGGATTGGCCCACTTCTGTGTTCATACAAAATATACAGTGATGGATTGGCCCACTTCTGTGTTCATACAATAATATACAGTGATGGATTGGCCCACTTCTGTGTTCATACAATAAGTCTCTACTTCTCGTGAACCACTGTTTTTAAGTTCAGTATAAGTTCAATAAGTCATTTTGGAATTTTTTTGTGATATTTATGTGCACAATTTTACTGTGCTTATACAGAGCACTTTTAATAAAACCAATTAATCAAACTTACACGACCTATTAACATCATCTATGCAGAATCAACTAGAAGGCGATGAACTGAGAATAACGTCCAAGATAATTTAATGTCCGTCTTTATAAGTTTTTCTTTGTTATTAGTCACGAAGCCACACCGTGAGCTATTTGTGCTGTGCCCACCGCGGGTATTGAAAGTCGATTTTTAACGTTATAAGCAAAAACTTCTGTAAAATTTGTAAATTTATTGTATTTTCGTATTTTATTTAAAAAGCTATTTTTAAAATCTTCTATAAACGAAGATTATGATGACCAAATACTTGAAGGACATCAAACGTGGGAATTATATAACCTTCTGTATGAGCAACTAATGTTAAGAGTATATAAATAGGAGTGGTACAGATTTCACATGATTGTTAACAGGATTTTATTAGTTTATTGTGTCGCGTTTGGTTCTATTTTTAAAAAAGTTAACTTTTGTTTCGATTGAGAAAATATTGCAAAATATATCTTAACAATCTTTTATCACTCATGAACGAAGTAATGTCGTGGACGGTTTTATTCACTGATAATAAATGTTTGTATCTAGTGAGCCTCTTTGGACAGTAAATGTTTTAATAGTCGACACTATCATTGATCCCAACTTGTTTATTTTGTATTCACAGAAAGGTTACTACCGCAGTTTGTCACCGTACTTAATTTAGTTGAAAAAAATGTATTTTGTGGAATGTAACACAAGTGAAACAAAATATTTCTTTTGTGGAACCTACAACAATACAGTTGGAAAGTCAGTATTTTGTGGAACTTACAACAATACAGTTGAGGAAAGTCAGTATTTTGTGGAACCTACAACAACCCAGTTGAGGAAAGTCTGTATTTTGTGGAACCTACAACAATACAGTTGAGGAAAGTCTGTATTTTGTGGAACCTACAACAATACAGTTGGAAAGTCTGTATTTTGTGGAATGTAACACAAGTGAAACAAAATATTTCTTTTGTGGAACCTACAACAATACAGTTGAGGAAAGTCTGTATTTTGTGGAACCTACAACAATACAGTTGAGGAAAGTCTGTATTTTGTGGAACCTACAACAATACAGTTGAGGAAAGTCTGTATTTTGTGGAACCTCCAACAATACAGTTGAGGAAAGTCTGTATTTTGTGGAACCTCCAACAATACAGTTGAGGAAAGTCTGTATTTTGTGGAACCTACAACAATACAGTTGAGGAAAGTCTGTATTTTATGGAACCTACAACAATACAGTTGAGGAAAGTCTGTATTTTGTGGAACCTACAACAATACAGTTGAGGAAAGTCTGTATTTTATGGAACCTTCAACAATACAGTTGAGGAAAGTCTGTATTTTGTGGAACCTACAACAATACAGTTGGAAAGTCTGTATTTTGTGGAACCTACAACAATACAGTTGAGGAAAGTCTGTATTTTGTGGAACCTCCAACAACATAGTTGAGGAAAGTCTGTATTTTGTGGAACCTACAACAATACAGTTGAGGAAAGTCTGTATTTTATGGAACCTTCAACAATACAGTTGAGGAAAGTCTGTATTTTGTGGAACCTCCAACAATACAGTTGAGGAAAGTCTGTATTTTGTGGAACCTACAACAATGCAGTTGAGGAAAGTATGTATTTTATGGAACCTACAACAATACAGTTGAGGAAAGTCTGTATTTTATGGAACTTTTAACAATACAGTTGAGGAAAGTCTGTATTTATAGAAAATACAGAAATATCATAAAAAGTTTGCCTTTTATGGAATGTAAAGTCAAACCGTAAGATCAAAAACACTTAACAATCTCGTTGTTTAAAAAAAAAATGGAACCTGTAGCATTATTCAGGAAAATGGAGGAAATGTGCCGTGAAGTTAGGTGTAAGGAACATCGGTTGGAAGTGAGGGAGGTGAAAAAGTGGCGGGCTTTCGGTTAGTCTATAAGGGATTGTGGAGTTACCGTACTCAAGTCATGTATTGTATTAAATCTAAAACAATAATGTACGGAAAAAAATTATGTACATTGTGAAACGTACAGTTTTTACAACCAGAGAGAAAAAATATGTATTTTGTGAAACTTATAGTTAGTTTCATAAAGAAAACTTTTTGGGGGAATTTACAATAATATCGTTCCAAATGTATTTATTTTGTGGAACCTAGATTATTACTAAAAGGTAAAAAAAAAAAAATCTGTATTCTATGGAACTTACAGCGAGGTTCTAATAGATAACTAAAGGTGTTGAATTTATGTTATTCTATTATTTCAGAATACTTTTACAAAACCTGGAGAAATTATTAATATTATGAGTTCTATTTCAGGCCTAATTGTAATCATCATTCTATTAATTAGTTATTGACATGTATGATTAATAATTTATTTTGGTTTATATAACTAAATAGTCTGAGTTTTAGTACATTGTGGTTATTTTGGTGTTGTTGTTTTTTTTAAATTGTAATTTGTCAATGTGTCTTATAAGTCGACGAAGCTTTACTTGTACAGATTATTGTATTTATTGTGCCTGATCTTCCACCCCCACCCACCCCTTACTTACAATTAATTATTAGGAAACTCTACAAACACTCTTGTTTTTCTTGTACTTAAAATAAAATAACAGGTTTGAAGAATTTATATTCGATCATTTCAAATACATAAGTTTGTGTGGGCACGGGAACCTTACTGACCATTTGGGCTATTTTAAATTATTTGTTGACACAAGTGGCTGAGTGGTAAGGGTCCGTGTTTATACCGCTGAAACTTGGAATATGATCCCGGTGGACACAACACAGATAGTCCATTGTGTAGCTTTGGGTTAAAACAAATAAACGTTATTTCTTTACACAAGTACAGTAACTGAACATTTTAGTTACGTGAGTTTACTTTTGACACAAGTACAGTAACTGAACATTTTAGTTACGTGAGTTTACTTTTGACCCAAGTACAGTAAATGAACATTTTAGTTACGTGAGTTTATTTTTTGACCCAAGTACAGTAAATGAACATTTTAGTTACGTGAGTTTATTTTTTGACCTAAGTACAGTAACTGAACATTTTAGTTACGTGAGTTTATTTTTGACACAAGTACAGTAACTGAACATTTTAGTTACGTGAGTTTACTTTTGACCCAAGTACGGTAACTGAACATTTTAGTTACGTGAGTTTTCTTTTGACCCAAGTACAGTAACTGAACATTTTAGCTACGTGAGTTTATTTTTTGACCCAAGTACAGTAACTGAACATTTTAGTTACGTGAGTTTATTTTTTGACCCAAGTACAGTAACTGAACATTTTAGTTACGTGAGTTTATTTTTTATCACAGATACATAAACTATTTTGAGCAATATCAAGAGTACGATCCCTTCCTGAGGACACCAGAACCTTCTAACCCCTGGATATCCGATAGCCAAGACCTGTGGGAACTGGAAAAACAAACGTACGTATTTTTTCTGGTTTTGGTAAAATAAGTGTATCACTATTATCAGGTAAGTTTAGATAAAAATCAAGTAATATTAACAAAATCTCAGGTGAAATTTGTGATTCGCGAAATTTTATTTCGTGTGAAACTTTCATTATCATTTGTTAGTTTTCCAGTTTTAACTGACTTCGAGTTTACTTTGCTACATGAGGGAACGTTTTGTTCTAATTATCTTCTTCGTCGTTAAGATGACATAAATTGGACGTCACGTGACGATCAATAATAGAATGAATGTTGACTTCTTGCAAGGAGACTAATACATCTTTTCTTTGCGAATAAAGACTTAAGACATTTCGAGTTTTTAGAGACGTTACTTATCCCAACGTTTCGTTTTGTCGTCCTTCCACATATCTATCTATCTTTCTAATTATCTACCTATTTATCTTTGCATTTCTGCCCTCTGGTGGCGCAGTAGTAAGTCTGCGGGCTTATAGCGCTAAAGATCGAGTTTCGATACTCGCGTTGGGCACAGATAGCCCAGTGTGTAGCTTTGTGCTTAATAACAAACAAACAGTGTATATTTATATTTATCTGTTTTTCTATCTATCTTTTTTGTCAGTCTATTCATATCTATAGCTGACTAGCTGTCTCTGTCTGTCTATCTATACAGCCTAGAAATGTCTCGAAATCGCACAGTAACAGAAATATAAAACCTCTTGTTTAGCCAAAGTTTTCTTCAAGTTTTCACTAATTCATTTAGCATATTTTTTTCTTTTCGCCGAAATGTAATTGATTGGAAGTTCATTGTTTGAAACTTCTTCTAAAACATAAGTATTGACAAAATGCAAATATTTCTTTTTTTTATATAAAACAAACAGCTTAGTCTTACAAAGGTGACGAAGTTTTCAGTTTAAGGTTATCAATTTACTAATGTAACAATAAGTTTTAATTTACGTACTCCAATCGGTTAAGACAGTCATCAGCTCAGAGGTTATATTTAATGTCAAAAACGACTCGCTCGTTCTTAAGTAACTAACACCATTGTCTATTTACATAAACATAGTAGAGAGAGTAAAAAAATCAAACGTTGGTAGATGCCCCCAGTGACTTAAGTCCGGGGGCTTAAAGCGTTAAACTTGAGTTTCAATACCCCCGATGGGCAAAATACATATGGGCCAACAAGTAGATTTACACTTAACAACAAAGTAAATAATAACAGCAACTGCACTTACCCTAAAGATACCCTAAGGTGTAAGCCGGAAAATTTTGTTCTGGTAATATACTTACCCTAAAGTGCGAGCCGGAAACATTTGTTCTAGTAATATACTTACCCTAAAGATACCCTAAAGTGCGAGCCGGAAAATTTTGTTTTAGTAAAATATCTAGTCCAAAGGGAAATATATCAACAACATATTTAGTATTCATGTTGCACAATGGAGAAGATAAAAACTAACAACTCGGTATTCGTATCGCTTACATTCGTAGAGATGTTTCTGAATGTTGATCATGTCAGAAAAACGTTTTCTGACAGATTGAAAATTATATTACTTATACACGGTATTGCATAATCCATACCGGAAGTGACGTAAATTTTTTGTTTGTTTTGATATTAAACACAAAGCTACACAATGGGCTATTTGTGTTCTGACCACCACGGGTATCGAAACCCGGTTTCTAGCGTTGCAAGTCCGCAGACGTACGGTAAAACAGAATTACTGGTTTTCAAACTACACAAATGATAGAAGCTGGACGTTTCTTGTTGTGTAATTACTAGGCCGAAATCCGTGTAACAATGATACTGTTTTCAACCTGGATGTTACTATAGCAGCTACAGAAATGTAACATAAAACCACGTGGGAACACTAATCGTAATTTATTGTGTACAACACGCAATGTTTGAGAGATTTGATTCGCTGTCTTCGGGTACTGTTTCAACCCATTTTTAGATGAGTAACACTAGACGTATTTTTGTTAAATCACGTTCATATAAATTAGATAAAGCCCAAGCTTATTTGAGGGTTATATAACCCATCTTCAACAGGGGTAAGGACAGAAAGTACTAGAATTTAACTGGTTTTTTTACGTGTTTTAGCTATTCAGAATTGATACTTGTTAAGTTAGAAACGTACGTTAAGGATTATCCAGATTGTACGTTAAAGTAGTTTACGTATTATCATATATATATATATAAAGGATAAATAAGTAGAAATTGAATTTTGTATGCATAAATTCGTATAGAAATATAATTATTATATAACGTATTATAATATGTATATTATAAATTAAATTAACATATACGTAATAATATCAATAAATGATGAAGTGCGTTATAATCAAACTGTCATGGGTGAAACATAAAGTAATAATTTTACTTAAACGATTTGTTTATTATTGAATAAATGGATATTGAAGTGAAATTATAAAGACGGAAGTTTATCGTAACGATAATACAGAACTATATCCGTCATAACAATAATACAGAACTATATTCGTCATAACTATAATACAGAACTATATTCGTTATAACTATAATACAGAACTATATCCGTCATAACGATAATACAGAACTATATCCGTCATAACTATAATACAGAACTATACCCGTCATAACGATAATACAGAACTATATTCGTCATAACTATAACACAGAACTATATCCGTCATAACTATAAAACAGAACTATATCCGTCATAACTATAATACAGAACTATATCCGTCATAACGATAATACAGAACTATATTCGTCATAACTATAACACAGAACTATATCCGTCATAACTATAAAACAGAACTATATCCGTCATAACGATAATACAGAACTATATTCGTCATAACGATAATACAGAACTATATCCGTCATAACGATAATACAGAACTATATCCGTCATAACGATAATACAGAACTATACCCGTCATAACAATAATACAGAACTATATTCGTCATAACTATAAAACAGAACTATATCCGTCATAACTATAACACAGAACTATATTCGTCATAACGATAATACAGAACTATATTCGTCATAACTATAATACAGAACTATATCCGTCATAACTATAATACAGAACTATATTCGTCATAACTATAATACAGAACTATATTCGTCATAACGATAATACAGAACTATATTCTATCCTTCTGCTTTATGGAACTATGACATCTCACGTGACCCACACCAGCTAATCAGCACGAGGTGGCGTCCTTAGGTTATAGATGAACCTAACCATTTAAGGATATAAACCAAATATTGACTGGTAAATGACTTTACATACATTTAATATAAATTACGCTTCACCAGCTTAACCTAGATCACGTCATAACGATTATTGTTTAAAATATTTAGCGTCTCAACCACTACTATGTCCGTCATACCCCAATTGACCAGATGAACCCTGGTGTTGTAGGAAAGGCCTCATCGGCACTAGATTTAGTGTGATCGACATATTGCTATACATTCTTATTTACTTTGAATCATAATTTAAGGAATATAATTCATTCATTATAATAGTTTACTTACAAATGTCCGTGTACAGCAAGAGAAAACTGACACGGTTCGAACTATTGCTTATCGTAGGCCCCCACTATTAAACACAGAATGACGTCAGAGGATACCAATAAAATATATCTTAACATGTGTTTTGTTCAGGAAAGAGGTGCACCCCAGGAGAGTTCGGAGGTGGGCTTTCTCTCTCCAGGAGTTGCTGAGAGACACGGCTGGAAGAGAACAGTTTGTCCGTTTTCTGGAAAAAGAATTTAGCGCTGAAAACCTCAAGTAAGTTGATCTTTCCTCATCACCGATTCTAACGAGAACATTTAAAAGTGTAAACCTTTATATGGGGCGTGTATTTAGTTCCAATATCATCCAACGTCCAATCATATATCATTCAATGACGGGTGTATACTAACTGCTGCTTTAGTAGGACCACCACTTTATATCAGCTTCTCACCATTAATTATATCCTATACTAGGCTTGGACGAGATGCTGGAGATGTCTTTTTTTTTCAGTTGTTGTCTTTTTGCTGACGAGTTTGGGCTGCATATGGCCTACAGGGTGCTCGAAGGATTATAGTGTTGAATGTGATGTTCAAACTAATCCGGGAGACGATCAGTCAGATTCAGATTGGTGAGGTGCTGGCCAAGGAAGATTAAGCACTTGTTCTGATGCTATTTAAACCAACTTCAGACAATTCAAGAGCGATAAGTTGTTCCAATATCGTCTTGAAGGAGCTATTGTCCGATGGGGTGGAAATGCCCGATAGTGAAGTGACTCTGAATGTTTTCCGTTCTTCTAAAAGCATCAAGAACCGAACTAACACTTGCGTTGAAAACGTTTTCCACACCATTATACCACCTCCAGCAGTTTGCACTGTAAGAGCAGGAACAGATACCTTATGTGTGTTTTTTTCTATATGTTCGTTCTACCTTCAGTAGAGACGAAGGTCAAACATGTCTACTCAAGTCATATCTTCCTGCATGAACCTGGTTTCCAACTCTGCCACGTGATATTACTGTTGAGGGAATCGGCCAATTGGAACATTCTGATATTGAACTCTACCGGCTTATCCAACTGTTTGTTCCTCGGGTCACTCACGAGTAAATGATTGACACGAATTTATTTTATTGAGAGACTGATACCTTTGACAGCCAATTGAAGGAAAGGTTATCGATACCGACATTCCTACTAATTGGAAGTCAGAAAGATATTTTTTCTTACCCATTATCTTGCAAAATAATCATTATATAACTATAAGTCTGAATTTATAAAATTTGAGACGTCAAACGATCAGTCTTTTTTGCATATGTGATTCAGTGTAGCGTTCTGCAAATATGCGACGTGGGGGTTAGCAAAGTAGCCAATCAGTGTATTAGCACTATTACGTAATCTAGATTGTATTTGGAATGCGACTAAGCCTTTAGTAGCAACATTTTAAAAACATTATATATATGTGTGTGTGTGTATGTAAAGGATGTAAGTTAGGTTATTGATTATTCAATAAAACAAATAATATTATACTTTTATCAATTCTTTATTACTAACTTATTTTTCAGATATTTTGTATTCTGTGAATAATTTAAATTATCCAAATATTACTATCTTTACACTAAATAACAGAATCAAAGTCTCAAGAAAACGAGAAATGTAAAAGCATTGTTTCACTATTTTTATGTCTTAAAAGGACAATTTATATACAAAATATATAAGTCTAACCCACCCCCCCCACCCCCACACACACACACATATATATATACAAAAAATAACTGGAGAAAAAACACTGGTGTTATTTTTTATTTTTCGTTCATGTGTTTTGTCTATTAGAAAAGTGGAGATTTTTTTTTTGTAGTCATCTCAAGGCTTGAAAAATTTTTGGTGATCTTGTTCTAAACTTCATCTAAATTGGTGTTAATCCTGTTCTAAACTTCATCTGAATTGGTGTTAATCCTGTTCTAAACTTCATCTGAATTGGTGCTAATCCTGTTCTAAACTTCATCTGAATTGGTGTTAATCCTGTTCTAAATTTCATCTGAATTGGTGTTAATCCTGTTCTAAATTTCATCTGAATTGTTGGTGATCCTGTTCTAAACTTCATCTGAATTGGTGTTAATCCTGTTCTAAATTTCATCTGAATTGTTGGTGATCCTGTTCTAAACTTCATCTGAATTGGTGGTGATCCTGTTCTAAACTTCATCTGAATTGGTGGTGATCCTGTTCTAAACTTCATCTGAATTGGTGGTGATGCTATTCTAAATTTAACCTGAGTTGGAGGTTGTCCTATTTTAAATCTAGCCTCATGTTTTTTGTTGTTATTTTTGTACTACGTACTACAAATTGGTTTGTGATTCACTGCCAATGTTGTTCATATTCAACAGTATATTAAACAGTATACTGTATATTACAGTACATTAAAAACGTTTACCATTAGGTAACTCTGGCAACATAAACCTAAACCTTTTACCCTTTAGGTAACCCTGGCAGCATAAAATTAAACCATTTACCCATTAAAAAACCCTGGCAGTATAAAACTAAACATTTTACCCATTAATTAACTCTGGCAGCATAAAACTAAACCATTTACCCATTAGGTAACCCTGGCAGCATAAAACTAAACCATTTACCCGTTAAGTAACCCTGGCAGCATAAAACTAAACCATTCACCCACTAAGTAACCCTGGCAGCATAAAACTAAACCATTTACCCATTAAGTAACCCTGGCAGCATAAAACTAAACCATTTACCCATTAGGTAACCCTGGCAGCATAAAACTAAACCATTTACCCATTAGGTAACCCTGGCAGCATAAAACTAAACCATTTACCCATTAGGTAACCCTGGCAGCATAAAACTAAACCATTTACCTATTAGGTAACCCTAGCAGCATAAAACTAAACCATTTACTCATTATGTAACCCTGGCAGCATAAAACTAAACCATTTACCTATTAGGTAACCTTGGCAACATAAAACTAAACCATTTACCCATTAAATATCCCTGGCAGTACAAAACTAAAACACTCGTCAGTTAGATAACCCTGACAGCACACGTTGTCCTGTTAGGTAGTCCTAAAAGCACACAACTAAAAACGGTGTCCTATTAGGTAGTCCTGACAGCACACAACTAAAAATGGTGTCCTATTAGGTAGTCCTGACGGAACACAACTAAAATCGTTGTCCTATTAGATAGTTCTGACAGCACACAACTAAAATCTTTGTCCTATTAGGTAATCCTGACAGCACACAACTAAAATCATTCCCCCGTTATATAACCCTGACTTGAGTTTAGTGTCAAACCTCATTGTTTCCAAACCGTGTGTCGTGGCAGGGTGCTAGGGTGTCACGAGTGTTTCACGAAACAAATAATAATTAAGAACATTAAAAAAAAAGCCGTACAGAAAAATATCCCATGTAACAGCAAGGGTGTCGTGCAAATCAAGTTAAGAGGATTAGGATGTCGTTAGTGGAAAAAAGTTTAGAAATCTCCACTTTTCCAGGAAGTTTGCTTTACCACTTAGCTTTAACTAATTCATCTTTTCTACAGATTCTGGGATGCTGTACAGGAACTAAAACAAGTGCATTCAAAGGACGTACCTCTTAAAGTGGAAGAAACGTGGAAGTAAGTGTATCACAA
>NW_013675276.1:0-3562 GCF_000517525.1 Limulus polyphemus | reverse complement strand
CCAACACACTAACTTACAGTAAGTTTATCACTCTGTGTGTTGTCTATAACCAACACACTACTAACAGTGTTCTCGCTTTTGATATATTTGGTTAGGCTTTTATAACTCCCGTGTAGACTTATCAAAACCACTTAGAAAACAAAATTAACATTAATTTACAATCGAAGCAACAGTGTCTTGGCAATGTACAAGTATTAAACTATTAGTTAAATTTTTAAACATATTGTTTTCGAAACAATATGCGTCGATATCGTGAGTTGAAGTTATATGAATAATTATAAAACTAGTTTAAAAATAATTAATATTTTGGTTTCTGTGCATTTCCACTCACTTCCCCTACCATCTGTTCCGTTTATCTGAATGTCAATATGCAAGTTTTTTTGCCCCCCAGTGGCCTAGCGGTATGTCTGCGGACTTACAACGCTAGAAACCGGGTTTCGATACCCGTGGTGAGCAGAGCACAGATAGCCCTTGTGTAGCTTTGTGCATAATTAAAAACAAACAAATAAAAACAAGCAAGTTTTTTATTAAGTGTGATTCTTTTACTCCTTTTGGAAAATATTACAAATCACGTGATTACTTTTAAACGACATTTTGGAGCTGGCGCCCTCTGTTGTGGTATTATTTGACTCGGAGAGATATTAACAATTGTTAATTTTTAATGCACATAGCCTACCTAGATGGCTTTCCTTGAGTTGATGCAAGTATTCACAACTTTGACTTAAGAATTTTCTCTGCATTTTACAATAAAGTCTTGTTGTCATTTTTGTGCGGATAGATAGATACTTCTCAGTAGTAAAAACTTAACGGTTTGAAGTTTCATTTTTCTGTTGCAACGTATTAGCGGTAAGCTCCTACAGTAATACATAATGCTATATTGTACTGTATTAGCGGTAAGCTCCTACAGCAATACATAATGTTATATTGTACTGTATTAGCGGTAAGCTCCTACAGCAATACATAATGTTATATTGTACTGTATTAGCGGTAAGCTCCTACAGTAATACATAATGTTATATTGTGCTGTGTTAGCGGTAAGCTCCTACAATAATACATAATGCTGTATTGTACTGTATTAGTGGTAAGCTGCTACACTAATACATAATGTTATATTGTACTTTATTAGCGGTAAGCTTCTACAGCATTACATAATGCTATATTGTACTTTATTAGCGGTAAGCTCCTACACTAATACATAGTGTTATATTGTACCGTATTAGCGGTAAACTCCTACACTAATACATAATGTTATATTGTACTGTATTAGCGGTAAGCTCCTACACTAATACATAATGTTATATTGTACTGTATTAGCGGTAAGCTCCTACACTAATACATAATGTTATATTGTACTGTATTAACGGTAAGCTCCTACACTAATACATAATGTTATATTGTATTCTATCAGTGAGTTCCTGGCACCAGATGCTAACTTTCCTATTAACATCGATTCCAAAAGCTATGAGCTTACCAAGAAGAACATGGAAACCCCTGATAGGTGGACTTTTGACGAGGCTGCTGTAAGTACTGAACGTTTAGTTCCATATAAAAAAAACTTAGTGTTATTCTAAAATTCGAGAAACATGAAAATGTTTTTTTTTTACCCTGTAAATTGCTTTTATTGTGTTTTTTTCTTCTTCTTCTTTGGAACTGGCAGGTTTCTCGCGGACTTGTTAAGTGTATTATTTTGTTCGTATATTTTACTGCTGTGTCCACCGCGTGGAATCGAACCTCAGGTTTTATCGTTGTATGTTACTTCTAGAGAAAAAAATTATGAGTTTAAGCATGGGACACTCAATTGTCTATGAAACAGCGAAATTTTGAATTCGACCACAGTGATGGTTTATTTAAAAACAAATTTGTAGATTCAGTTCATTTTATAGTCGATCAAGAGATAATGATAACTTCGATTAAATTCATATTCTTGTTTATCTCATGTCATAACTAATTCAGTATTAAATAACCAAGATGGGCGTAGCCTAGTGATTAACGTGCCGGACTGTGAATCCCATTGTCCACGGCTCAAGTCCCGCTGTTTGAGACCATGGATTTTTATAAACTGCAATACTGCCAAGTATTCTTTCAGTTTAAAATGAGGGTTGACTAGTGCAGATAGTCCTTGCCCAGAGTTATGACAGATTTGTTTTCCTTTCACCAAAGGTAGAACATAAAATACAATTCATGATGTATCATCCTAACATGTTCTTTGATTCGCCCTCTGCTGTAGACTTTAGTATGGTTGTTTACTGTTAACCATAAAGCTACACACAATGGACTATCTGTGTTGTGCCCACCATGGGTATCGAAACCAAGTTTTTAGCGTAATAAGCCTTCAGACTGTAGGTTCTATAATTATTCACATACCCAAATTAATTTGAATTATTAATATTAAGTGAAAAACTTCACAAGTTTTAAGTCCTTGATTAGCTTTGTGGGGTATCCGAAATAAAAGAAATAACCTTTTAAGTTAGTAAGGCGAACGCGAACGTTATTCTACGTTTTGGAGGACAACATTTGTTCAAGGGCTTAATTGTATTAGTCATTATTATATGTTACCTCAAAAGTATACTGTTGGTTTTCGAATGAGGGAAGATAAAGAATTGTGTTGTTGTTGTTTTCACTACTAATTCGGGTATATCCGAAATATCTAAAGTTGTTTCGAAATGTTGAATTGAAATGTAATCCTTGATATTTAGAACCCCAAAATTACCTCTTTGCGTTTTGTAGGCGCACTTATACCATTTAATGAAAAACGACAGTTACCAAAGGTATCTTCGCTCAGATATGTACAAGGAGTATCTTAATGGCACGAAGAAAAAGGTGGGTTCTTGTTTATTTAATATAGGCCTAATTTTAATGACGTGTAATGATCACTTTTTACGTAGATATATAAGGTCTGTTGTAAGTTATATTCACAAAGTTTTTAATTTAGAAGGAAACTCTGTGTACGAGATTTATTTCAGTATTCCCATATGGTATATAATTCTACATCATTATAGTACCAAATGGGAATATTTGTTGTCATTGAATATTGTTTTTATCGATTATCTCTTAAAATTTTGAGAAAAAAAATAATACAAGAAATTCTGCAACAAGAGAACTCGTAAAGTATTAAACCTAACTAGTCAAGCTACTAATAACTAACAACCAGAGAATAAAGTACTTATTGGTCAACGTTACTCGAATAAATATGCAATGAATATCTTATTACATGACGCGAATAAACACTTCAGTAGCTGATGAAGTGGATCTCCAAACCTAATGAATTATGTTCCTGGTGAAGTGAACTTCCAAACCTAATGAATTATGTTCCTGGTGAAGTGAACATCCATACCTAATGAATTATGTTCCTGGCGAAGTGAAACTCCAAACCTAATGAATTATGTTCCTGGTGAAGTGAACCTCCAAACCAACATAATTCATTACCTGGTGAAGTGAACCTCCAAACCTAGGAATTATGTTCCTGGTGAAGTGAACTTCCAAATCTAATGAATTATGTTGTCGGTGAAGTGAACCTCCAAATTTAATGAATTATGTTCCTGGTGAAGTGAACCTCCAAACC
>NW_013675275.1:5098-21102 GCF_000517525.1 Limulus polyphemus | reverse complement strand
TCATTCTAGAATGAAAAAAGCATAATTTATATTTATTTCCTAATTTTTTATGGTGGTTACAAGTTCAGTCAAATTAGGGTAGAGAAAATAACAGATAAAAATATAAAATTTTACTGAAAACAAATGCTTGAATTGTAATTAGGAGGGTTTAGAGATTACACAAATGATATTTGAGATTTTTGGGATGAAGAATAGTTTTTTAATCATAACATGAAAATCACTTTCACTCGGACTAGGAATGAAACAGACTCGATATCTTCACAAGCAAGTATTTAGTAAAAATACCTCATTAAAAAATCTGATTTTTTATGCACAACAGACTTGTTATGTTTACTAAAAGTCTACCAAATTTTTTGAAGATACATATACTACATTAAAAGTTATGGTATAAATACTTAACGTGGGCAAATGTATATACTAACTCGTGTATTTTATACCAAACCCGTTGCAAAATGGTTAATCCTGGTCCATGTATCATTGTTATAGGTTTTATAGTTAGTTTGAAGCTCTTTCAAAAACTAATAGATTAAAAATCAGTTCCAAAAAAAAGTAAGTTTATATGAAATATTCAGTTCCTGTATTCAGTTATATTTTATTTTTCATGCTCATAATTTTGGTTTCAGAGACCTTCGTGTATTTCCTGCTGAAGAAAAAAGGACTGCAAAATTATACCAGGAAGCGAGAAAAAATCTGTCACGAGAAGTAATGCATGTTCTTAAACTGTTACATGAGTTCGTTGGACACTAAAGAATCAAGAAAACAGAATAAAATTAGTTGTGTATTGAGTTGTGAGGATTCAGTATTTCAAATAAAGTTATAAAATATTCCATGTAATTTTGAAAATGAAATATTTCCAGTTATATTGAAGTTGTCATTACATGATTTTTATTCTTTTCCTTTCCTGATTCTATTAATGAAGTCTTTTAAAGCTTAACTGGATATGTACAGAGTTAGTCCACTAGACCAACCCATTACTGAAGAAGGAATGTTGGCAATAATATTGAATTTACTATCTGTATCTACGTGAAATGTGGCAAGCATTTAGTAAAATGTACAGTAAGATGTGTTACCAAAGTACTCAAGGTATATCTGTGAACTGACAATGTCTTGTTTAGACTCTGACAAGTCGGGGGCAAGGTGATCATGTGAAGAATAGAAATACTTTTGTCCATCACACAGTTTGCATATTTTTTGCATTTGCATAAATATTGAAACCCCTGAAATGCATATTTACAGTTTTTCAACATCTCTTTATATTGTATCTGGTGTTTACTCTTCCTTTCCATGAGCTACTTCTAAATCAGCAATGTAGAGTAAAATGTTTTGTTGATAATTGACACCAGGACAAGATACTACATTGAATGCCACTCAGTAAAAGGTCGTGACATGTGCACTTTGATCCCAATCCATGTACATAGAGTTAAAGTTTATAGAAAATGTGCATAAACAGTGATTCATAAAATGAAATAAAATATTTAAAAAGTTAGAACTGGTGATGCAACAGAAGGCTTTTTGGTCCATCAAGGCCACTTTTTTAAGTATTTAATGAAAACTAAAACACACCAGCTCACTCAGTAGAAACACATTACTTCTGTATAAACCAACAAAAACTCAGAAGTGTCAAAATTATCAACACAATGCATTATTAGAAGAAATACTCTGCAAGTTATTAATTCTTAAGAAATAATTCTGTTTAATAAGAAATCCAACTTGGGACACTAAACTTATTAATTTCAATACTAAATAATCAAATTCTAACAAGCAGTCTGTATGCTCTCTTAAAAATTCTTAGTATCTCTATTTCTTGCTCTTTTAAGCTGTATGTAAGACAAGTGCACATGTTTAAGTCTTTTTCTCACAGCTCAGATATTTTAAACCCATCACCATCATGATCATTCTTGTCTGCATCCTTTATAGATGCTCAATGTCCTACTGTAAATAAGAAGAAAAACATTACACATGACTCCTCAAATAGGATTTCATCATAAATGTGTGAAAGGATGCCAACTAAAGCTTTGTTAGATAAAATACTAATATACATTGAAATGTAAATGTATAAGACAGCTTGTTATATAATATTTTATTGTGCATTAAAAATGTGAAAAAGAAACAAATATAAATGACAACAAAAACCTTTGTCATTAATTGTAATGATTAGAAGAGTGGTGAATTGGGGTCTTATTCTCATGACAGAAAAACACTAATACCTAATAAACTTTAAAGAAACATAGTCAATGTAATAAAAAATCTATCAAATCATAAAATTCAAAGACAAAAATATAGTCTTTTAAAATTAATAATTTGTGAGCTTATGGTTAAAGGTGAGGTTGCATTAATCTCCAGCAAATATAGTAGGTAAAAATTTCTCATCTAGATAAGAAAGAAAACTGTTTGCAAAATTTTACTTCGAATAGGTTTATTCTAAAGTTCTGAGTGTAAAGGGATAAAAATTTGCATGAATGTTGAACACTAATGGCTTTCGGGTATTGTTTTATAAGATGAAAATATGAAACTTTATTGTAGACATTGCTGGCAATTAATAAGAGGATGTTGAAATTAGTTGTAAGTTCAAAACACAGGGCTTAGCTTTCTTTTTGCCAGAATTAACATCATTCATTATCCTATGCTTTTCATTTCTTGTTGAGTAAAACACATCCAGTTAATAATGCTGCTGATTTCATGACATTTTCATTTAAAAACCATGATGATATTTTAATAAAATTTTAACACTGAAGATAAAAGTTTTTGCATGAGTAACTAGATTATCATTTCAAAACAAACTGTGTGATTGAGAATTTTGATTATATGTGTATATACAGTTTTAATATCATTTTTACTAGAGTGAAAAAAAGTTTTGATTTTAAGGGTTAAGTTTAGAATATGTGGCATCATGCAGATTGAGCAGTAAATCCATATTGTACTCAGTTTTCTAATTGTTTTAATACATCTAAATTACATAGAGTTCAGAAGAACATGAAGACTGCCTGTCTGCAGAAGAATCTTCCCCTAAAACTGTACCTGTCTTGTGTGAGAACATCAATGATCTTAATGAAGATATCCTCTTAATGATCTTCTCTTACTTGGAGATTAAGGACAGAATAAGATTTGAAAGAGGTGAACATAGTAAATTCATCAATTAGCATACTTTTTTTGATTGAAATAAATACCAAGGAAAATAGTAAAGGGTGTAGTAGTTTGTGTTGTTAAAAAAGTGTTTTACTAGGATACTAGAAAGCACTATTAAAAAGGACTTTTTTAGCTCACTCTCACCTAGCATGTTAAGAAGTCTTGGGTTCAAAAAATACTATGTTGGCACCCAACTGTAGGCCTTGTTTGTGAGAGGGGAAAATGTAGTAGTTTGAATTGTACTAGTAAGAACTAGGGGACTAGCCATTTAGCTGAGTTGATAGAGCACTTGTCTAATGTTCAAATTCGAGGTAAGGAAATATATCACAAAAAAGAAAGAAAGTATCGTATTGTCAAATGAATAGACCAAAATATTTTTCTATTTCATTGTATAACGTGCGATAGAGTCAAGGTAGCCCAGTGGTTCGAGTGTTGTATTGTGGTTTGTATCCCTTTGCCACAAAAAAAAAAATCAAGCTTCACTCTGTGGGGTTGTGGGTGCATTATAAGAGTGATGATGAAATCCCACTATTTGGTGTGACAAGAGTAACTGAAGAGTTAGTGGTGAGTGGTGTTGAATTAACTAGCTACATTCCTATTAATGCTTGGAGATGGCTTGAATGGGTAATGAGAAGAACTTTAATATAAATTTAATATAACAGCAAATGTACAATGATCTGACAAGGTTCTGTCATCATCAGGTACAGTCAAGCATTATTAGTCTCAAAGTGGGTTCCTCGTCATCGAATTTACATTCCTATTAGTCTATCACATCAAAATTCTGGACAGCTAGTGCAGATAGCCCTCAATAGCTTTGTGAGAAATCCAACAAACAAACAAAATAAGTACATTGTTTTAATGAAAGTAACAAGAAATATGCACATATATTGTTCTCATTTATTCATATCACGTTTTTCTTAATTAAATTTCCTTTATGTGCAGATGTTTTCCTGGTGGTGAACTGAACATTATGGTATATGTACAGTTTCTGTATAGTATGATTGTAAGTGTAGTTATTATCCCTGCTGTTTAAGTGTCTGAGTTGTGTGAGTTCTAAATTTTACTGTAGAATATTTAGAATTTTATCTATTTAGATATATATATAGCCATTAAAAAAACAACAGATATGATTTTGCAGTGATGTTTTAACTTGGAATATTTCAAAGTTAAAATGCAGTATTTCTGTATAATCCAAATTATGTTACACAATTTCAGTATGTAAGAAATGGAAAACACTGCTGTCCAGAGTGTGGCACACCCAAGAAACACTTCATTTTCATAATGTGTTTTCAGTCTTCAGAGGATCACGTAAGTTATGTAATCTCTCTAATTGCATATACATTTACAGTTCCACTCAGTTTTTTTACCATGTAACTGTTCTCTCAGGTAGGGCCTATGTATTTTTATCATAAAAGCTATTATTTTTCTGATATTTGTATAAGCTTACAGTAAAAATAACATATTTGGTAAACATGATCAGCAGACTATTTCATAACTGAAAGTGCAGCATTATCAACATATTCATAGATGTACTAAAATATTTAGTAACATGAAAGTTGTGTTTGTTTTTTGAAAAGCAGTCCAACAGAAACTTTATGCTAAATAAGTTTTGGTCAACTTGGAATGTCATGCTAAATACTATTCCAGGGCCTATAGTAGGGCTTCAAATTATCTTTCATTTCTGTGTGGCTGGATTATTAGCAGTTAAAAAATGCAATAAAGCAATAAAATTTAAGTAGAAACAGATGTGTATCGTTACAAGCTTTAAGCTATTTAGAATAAGCAACTGTAGTTTGCTGTTAAAATTTGAAGTTATTCTAGAAAGAAAGAAGGGTAATTAATTATATAATTTTTTCATAGTGGTTAGAGATTGGTCAAATTGATCAACCCTGTATAGAGTTAGAGTACAGAAAATATAAAATTTTACTAAAAAAAAGTTTGAGAAATTTCTGTAGGAGGTTTTAGAGATTATGCAAATTAAATTTGACAATTTTCAGATGAAGAAAAGTATTTCGCACTCAGAGCAGTTAACATTTTAACTCCATGTAACCATGGAAAAATTTTTAATCAAAATACTTCATTAAAAACTAATATTTTGTCTACAAAAGACTTATAATGTTTACTGAAAGTTGCAAAATTTTTTAAAGATACACAACACATAGAAGTTATAGTATGGAAACTCTGAAGGTCAATTTGAGGTCACAAACTCAGCTGGATTGACTGAGCCTATAGCAAGAAAGTTAAAGGTGCTATGAACCACTAGTTTAGCATCACCTAGTAATCTCACCCTATAAAGTTTTTAAATTATTGTGTATTTTATTTTCATAAACACTGTAGAAAGAGAATGGACTCACTTTCTGTTTATTATTAGGGGTTATGGTGGTTAATTCGTTCTTTGTAGTACCTTTAATTCATAATTTATAATGGTGTCACTAAAGGACAAATAAAGAAGTTTGTTTGGAAAATGTGTGGGATTGTTGAAGCTGGTATTCTGTAAGCTGACAATCCTGGATGAGTTTTAGAATTTCCAGTATAGACATTGAAGTGAATCATACATGACTGCAGCTTAATGAATACATAACAAAATACCTAGATGAAACCTGCTTAAAGCTGATGTTTTCTAAATCAGAGTCTGCATCTAGTAGATAACTTGATGAGTTAACTCATGCTAGGCTTTCTAAGCAATCATTAGTTCAGTATCACATTCTCTTTCTGTTTTGGGATAACTTACCCTTTTTCTGCAACAGCTCTGACAACTCAGATCCTGAAGTCACTTTTGAGACGCTGTGGTCCAGGACTGAAAACATTAGATCTCAGTACTGCTTCCCATCAGTTAGATTTTCAGGTCACAGAAATTCTTGGTGAGTTTTTTGTGTTACAAATGTGCTAAAAAATTCATGTTTGACAGTTACTTGGCACTTAGAATTATACTATGGTAAATTTATATTAAAAGTATCATATTCAGTTTGTCATCCATATATGTATTAAGTTCTTATCAATTAAATATCTTGTTACAAGTAGGTCAAAGTGTGTGCATGTCATGACTTTTTAAAAAGTTACATTCAAAATATAATTAAACTACTTTATTTTAGTTGTATAGGAATAAACTTGGCATTAAAGCATAGTTGATAAATCAAATTTTAATATTACATAATTTTTTAATTCTTTATTTTATAATGAAATCTTTTTTAAAAATTCCTCAATCTCCCCTAGCATGAGAATTGTTAACATTTGCCCTCTAGGTCTTCCCTTTTCTCTAATTTATTTATGACCCTTCCGAGGAGTACAAAATTTAACATAAATTACTCATTATAATATAGTTATTACTCAGGCAAAGCATAATTTTTATAGCCTTCAATCTTATTGGTTTATGGAGCCATGAAATAGACAACCAGACCTCTCTTGCCATGCTCACCTGTAACATCCTGTCTTTCACAAATTGCCAATAGTTCTCTCTGACATTTTATACTACATTATTTATAACCAATAGAAAGCCAAAGTTTTAACATATCATCAATGATATGATTAGTTTGTTTGTTTGTTTTTGTCATTTTCTAAAGCAGAAAGACAATTGTCCTTAATACCTTGTCAGTAAAATAAAATTTCACTTGAACTTTTCACCCATTATTTCCCATAATCCTGTTCATGAAGAAGAGAAGTTGACAAATATTGTTTTAATACCTAACCAGTAATTGATTCCTTTAGTAATTTCTGCTTGATCTCAAGTTTTATAGCATTAATCAACCTGGAAACTTTTCAATTTATATTTTTTAATTGTTGTACACATTTGGAAATCACCAACACCATATTTACTGTGCTTGTACACTCAACACTTTAGTGACCTTTGGTCACCTTTTTCAAGAGTATGTATAATTCCACATAAATTTTTTGTAACTGAAATGCTTTTAACTGGTATTTGATTTCTAATATGTATTTATTCTTCTTTCCACTTTTTGTTCTTTACATGATTTCAAATTGACATTGTTACATAAGTATTGCTTTAACTTGTAGTGTTCAGTATTGACTGCACATTTTTGTTTAGTTTCATGTGTAGGCATTGCATGTGATTTTACTTACATTTTAACTTCATATTAAGAAGTCTAGTGGTAACATCAGAATGACTTATAAGGTTTAAATATTAAAACATGTTCAATAATGAATCATTACTATAAATTCAAAAGTGTGTATTATATCATAAATGTTAAAAGAAAGTAACTGATATTTTGTAATTTTTATATGTAAAATGTTTAAAAGTTGTTCACTGTTTATCATTTAAAGTTAATAAAAATAACTGATCTTATTGTATTTACTTAAATTATACAGGTACCAATTTAAATTTAGAAATTTTGATGGCTTTAGTAACATTCAGAAGACTCCACTGTTTTTTTAAATATCTATTGTACCTAGTCGTCATAAGTAGGTAGGAGGTTTGTGTCATATAATGTTGAGGAGAACATTTTTGTCTTTATATCTCATGTATATGTATATAAAAACAACAGTACACTGAGGCAACAACTCAATCAGACTGTGTTAAATGTGAGTTTATTGCTTATCTTTGATAAAATATCCTCACAGTGATGGTAAGTACCATGATTATTAAATACTTGTTTTTATCTTGATATAGGCCAGTTCTCTCCAAATTTGGAATCAATAAATCTATCAGGTATTGACCTTACCAATGTGTCCTTACAACAGATGTCTCAGAAATGTCGTAATCTCAAGGTAACAGTGATTAGTAGTTATTTTGAGAATGGATTTTATGGTTTGTAGATCTAACATAGATGATGCTGTTGTCTCTTTCATAAGTGTTTCTTTCTTAAAGTAAACCTTTGAAGTGGTTAAGTTGCCATTTAGAATATCAGAACTATTATAAACCAAAGTAAAACTTTGAAGTTGTTGACATGTTAGTATTATAAATTAAATATTAGATCACAAACACAAAGTAAAATTGTGCTTCAAATGACTGTGGGAAGAGGACTTGTTTATGGGGGGTGGAATGAAGAGTTTTTGAAAGCTGAGATGTGAAATAAGTATTTTTCTCCCCTGTTTACAAATATACCATGTTGCTGACCATGAACAGACTACTCTTTTGTGGTAATATTGATGGCATATGGCTTTACTCTTTAAGTGTTAGGTTTTCTATCGTATGAAAAGTTGAATAGATTTGCAAGTTTTTATCCTGAGGAATATTCCTCTTTTTTAATTTTTATTACTAAAGATTGTAGTCATTTTAAAAAAGTAAATTTTAAGTTATTTGTTATTGTTCAAAAACTTAAAGAAAATCCTGTAAATAAAATATAAAAAAGATTGGTTCAGTAAGTTAGTAATTTTTTTATTTTTTGTTTTTTAGATGGTGGTGCTACAAAGATGCTTGAACATTGGAGAAAAGGGGTAAATTTTGCTCTGTTCAAATCAGTTTAAATATTTTAAAAGATAATTCAGATATATTGATATCTATCCAGACATATATGAGAATGTTTTTGTTTTAATTCACTGAAAAAAGACCAGCTTATCATGGTTCTTAAACTATTTTACAATAATATTTTAAATTAAAAGCAAACTGTTCACAGTTATATAATTGTATAAAATATTTTAATATTAATATTTATGGCAAAATAGATTCTCTTACGACAAATTACAGATGATTTTTTACAGATATCTTGCCTTATGCTTTGTATTAAAGTGAAATAAGTTTTTCGTTCATTACAGTTAATTGTTACGGCTACTGATTGCTGCTACTTTATGCATGATCAGTGATCTTTTTAACTAATGTTTGTTCATAGCCAGTATTTTCTAATTATTATTTGTATGTTAGTGTTATTTGTATTAATTACAATTTTAGCATGGTCAGTCTTCTTTTTAAGTACATCTTGTGTATGGTCAGTATTCTTTTTTAACTGTTGCTTGCATGTTTCATTTGATATGGTATTTTTCACATATCAGACTTGAAAAGCCTGGTTGAGAACTTTTGTGAGTTTATAACAATCAAATACAGAGGGTTGAGTACATTATACTATAAAACTTTTAAATATGGAAATCATCAAATGAAAACCACAGTCAATATAAAGTTGTGGTGGAATGGCATGTATCAGAACTACATGTTGGCATTGTTTGTAGATAATGCAATGCCACCAAAAATAAGGTCCTTTGAGGAAGGGTCTGTAACACTCAAATTATAAAGATGTATTCATATCAGGGACTTAGAATTGCAAATACAGGGATATTCCTTTATTTATAATTTTGTTGGAAAACAAAAGAATATGAATCAGTTTAGGGTTCCAGTACCATCCAGTAAGAGATCTGCAATGATTCATACCAAAGTCATTGTAAACAAAGTACAGCATCTTGTAATAGATGAAATTCCACAAACATAAAGGTCAGTAGCAAAACCTGTCTACATGCCCCAGACAACAATATGAAATATAATCAAGAAGGATCTCCATCTGGAAAAACTGACATAAGTTGCATGTACATAAATTGCTTCCATAACATAACTTTTCAACCATTGCATATCTCAAGCAACTGGAGAAGGAAATGGGTATTCATGCTGCTCAGTGCAAAGACAAACTGATCAAGTTCTCAGATGTAGCATGTATGGATTTCTGTGACCAGACTTATTGAAATGGATACCAGGAACTGTTGTCCTCATACACAAAATGGAATATAAAAAGTAGCAGGGCTGAGTGGTATTTTTTATACATTATAGCCTAAGGATGCAACCTTTTGCAATGGAAACTACACTCCAGAGCTATTGTATAGATGCATGGTTATCAGTATGACTGGATGTGATGTAATGATGTAATAATAATGTACTCAGCCTCTATAGGAAGTGTATTTGCTCTCGTATTTTAATGTCTGGAAGTCTTTTAAGATTTATTTTTTAACAAGTCAGTTTTACGAACATCTGCTAGCTAAAACATAAAAATAATCCACTGAAACTTCTAAGACTATAAACCTTGAAAAATGTAATGCATACATTATCTTATAAAAATAAATTAATTGAATTCACTGTATTTAACCACAGGAAGAAGAAATTTTCAACCAAATTTTCTGGTTCAGTTAGAAATGTTTTTTTTTACTTGACAAAGTGTTTTACATTTAATTTTTTTTTTTCTAATATATTTTTTATATTGTTGCCCTTCTCAGCGTATGGTGGCTCTTTAACCTCTGTAAAGACCTGGAATATGTGGATCTTTCAAGAAACATGAAAATAACAGGCCAGGTGGGTCATGTGTCTAATATTGTGTTCTTCAATTATTTAGAGTGCCACAAATATAATACAGTGTTTTGTAATTGATTAGATGAATGCCTTTATGGTTTAAAACATTACACTATTCATTTGTTAACCATTTCGTGGCCAGTGAATCTTCATGCCATTCCAAATACACCGACTCAAATCAACTATCAAAAGTTCAATTAAAAAAATCAGAATTATGTTTCAATAATTTTTGTAATCAAATATATTTCAGAATTAATACCTTAGCATTATATAATACATGTGTAGTTTATTCCATAAGTAAGAATTCCAACATTCAAACTTTTATTTCCATTGTATCCCTAAGTGTATGAGTCATAATCATTATACTCCTAGGTTTTCAAAGTTTTTGTAATTTTTAAGTTAATTTTTATTTCTCAATAAATTTAAACATTTTCAGTTAAATTGACCCTTTTTTTTTGTTTTAACAACTGTGAATTTATTTGTTCAACCCACTTTTACTGCACCGACTAGAGGTTCCATGAAAACTTTGGTTTTAGCTTTGCAAAGCGAGCAGAGTCTAATTCCAATAATCATCAGATGCTATGACTTAGTGCTATGTAATGGCAATTTCAATAGTGCTGTATGCCAATTAGGCACCTTTGAAATTGGTGAAAGTAACAAAGCAACCTCAAAACAAAGTTTTGGAATATTTCCCAATTACTTAGAGGCTTTGGATTATTTTTTCCTACCGATAGTTTCTGATGATGCTCGTTTTCATTCCTGATAGTATCTTGAGTTACATTATGTCTGTTTGAAAGCTACAGAAGTATTATTCTCTAACAAGACATGAGGTAAAGATGTTTTAATACAATGTAATCTGTTATTAAGTGAACTGTAAAATAGTATTATGAATAGCTACAATTTTACAGTATCCTTGAATGTTAATAAAAAATGTATATTGTTATTATCATTGTGCAAATTATACCTAAAAAAACATTTATGAAGTTAGTTATAGTAATTATATTTTCTCCCATTTTTAAGCTTGTGAAGTAATTAAAACAGAGAATTTTTGATGGTTTATAGAAATACTTTAAATTTAATGTGTTTTGATATAAAATGCTGTTTTCTACATGAGCTCACAAGAGACCTATTCATTGGCTTTTATATTTATGGTTTATTTATACAAATTTAGATTTTCTCTGCATTTCAGTGTTTCCATATTGCTGGCCCGCACCTCAGGAGGGTTGTACTAAATGCTTGTTCACAGGTGAGGTTTTGTTCTGTAGCTATAGAAGCTGAAGTATTAGAAAGAGCAAGTGTTCCTGGTTTTGAAATCTAGCTGTTTCTGATTGTTTGTTTGTATATCTGTGTTTAGCTGTTTGCCTTGCTCAGTTCCTTCGTCTGTTTACCCACTTGAGTTTTGTTTATTACTCATATTTTGCATTTTTGATTTGTTTATATTTTATGTATATGTTTTCTTTCTGTTATTATGTGTTTCTTTTGTATATTTGTATTTATTCATCTATTTGTCAAGTTTTAGTTTGCTACCATATGAATATTTCCCTTTTTGTTTTTTTGCTATCCATCTGTGTTTTTGACATATTCAGATAGTTTTTTGTTTTTTTATCGGTTTCTATGTGTTAGAGTGTAATAACTGATTCCCTGGTTTGAATACTTTCAGTTAAGTCCTGCAGGAGTTGGAAAGATTGCCATCAAATGTCCCCAGTTAAGGGCTTTATACCTCAACGACTGCTCTCAAATTACTGACCAGGCAGTTGTAACATTATGTAAGGTAAGATTAACACCAAGAGAGTATCAAGTCACTGACTAGGCAGTTGTAACATTACGTAAGGTAAGATCAGCAGCAAGAAAGTATCAATTCACTGACCAGGCAGTGGTAACATTATGTAAGGTAAGATTAACCAAGAGAGAGTATCAAGTCATCAAGAGAGTGTCATGTTGGTGATCAGGCTGTTATAATGTAAGGTATGATTAAATCACTCCCTATGGGCTCAGTTTATTCAACCAAACCAAATTGACCTTTAAAGTTTCCATATTATAACTTCTAATATGTTTTTTTGTCTTCATGAAATTTTGCAAGCTTTCAGTAAACATTTGTAAGTCTTTTGTAGACAAAATCTTGGTGATTTTCATGTTAAGTTTAAAAATACTTTTCTTCATATCAAAAATCTCAAATTTTATTTGCCTAATCTTTAAAACCTTCTAAATATATTTAAAACTTTTTTTACAGTAAATCTTTATATTTTATCTGTTATTTTCTGTACCCTAAACTTTTCTTTCTAGAATGACTTCAAATTGTTTGCATTTGTTTATCCTAGAGAGTTTTACATTCATCACAGTATACATCTATTTATACTTAAATTTTGTTGTTTTATTGGCCTTTGAACCCTATCTAATTACTATTCACACCATTATACGTTGTAAATCAATTGGCAAATGTGCAGCTCACGTTTTTCTGTGGAATTACATTACAGTTAAACTGCTCGTGAGCATATTGCATGAAAAAGTTTTATTATATTATTATTATTTATTTCATCTAATCTAACATTCACTAACATAAAAGTTTCCTATTTTTACATTTTAGTTGCTTTTATAACAATAAATAAAGAATATGCATGAAAACATGAAAAAGTACTAGCCTGGATCTTCTTTTTATTTTACTATCGATGACACTTAACCCTACTTTTTTATACTAATGGTTGTTCTGTATTAAATAATTTCTCATTTAATTACATAATGCACAAAAGAACACAGAATGATAATGTGCAAAAAGCAGACAATGTTCCATAACTATCATAAAGTTTCTGACTTTCTAACTATGTGACAAGAGCAGTTAAAATTTAATCCAAGTTCATCAATGTATTTCTTGTGGGAATCAAGCTTGAACTAAAAAAGAAATTGACAGTTATATTTACAGAAAACAGTTTGATAGATGAAAACCTTGGCTTTCTGTTGGGTATAAATAATATAGTATTGAACAGCAGAGAGAACTGTTGGCAATTTCTGAAAGAGAGGATGTGACGAGTGGGCATGGCAAGAGGGGTCTGGTTGTCTACTTCATGGCTCTTTAACCAAATAAGATTGAAGACTATAAAAATTATGCCTTTCCTGAGTAATGATGATATTATAATATGTAATTTATGTTAAATTTTGCACTTGGAGGGGTGGTAAATGAATTAGAGAAGAAGGGATGCCTAAAGAGAAAATGTCACAATTCTTACAGTAGGGGAAATTCTAGAATTTTTTTTAATATTGTCTTATAAAAGAAAGAACTTGAAACTTATATACTATTAAAATTTGATTTATTAGCTTTGTTTTAATGCCAAATTTATTCATATACCACAATTGTAAAGTAGTTTAATTAAATTTTGAATGTAAGTCGCAACACCTTGTGACATGCAGAAAAGGGTACCTATATGGAAAGAGTTGACAGAAAGAGAGTATCAAGTCAGTGTCTAGACAGTTATAATGTAAGGTAAGATTAATAGAGAGAGAGAGTATCAAGCCAGTGTCCAGACAGTTATAATGTAAGGTAAGATTAATAGAGAGAGAGTATCAAGCCAGTGTCCAGACAGTTATAATGTAAGGTAAGATTAATAGAGAGAGTATCAAGTCAGTGTCCAGACAGTTATAATGTAAGGTAAGATTAATAGAGAGAGAGTATCAAGCCAGTGTCCAGACAGTTATAATGTAAGGTAAGATCAACAGCAATAGAGTACTAAGCCATTGACCAGGCAGTTATAATGTAAGGTAAGATTAACAGAAAGAGAGAGTACCAAGCCAGTGTCCAGGGAGTTATAATGTAAGGTAAGATTAACAGAGAGAGAGCACCAAGCCATTGACCAGGCAGTTATAATGTAAGGTAAGATTAACAGAGAGAGAGTACCAAGCTATTGACCAGACAGTTATAATGTAAGGTAAGATTAACACCAAGTGAGTATCAAGTTACTGACTAGGCAGTTATAATTTAAGGTACAATTAACATCAAGAGGATATCAGGTCACTGATCATGCAGTTATAATGTGAGAGTGTCAAGTCACTGACCAGGCAATTATGATTTAAAGTAAGATTAACATCAAGAGAGTAGCAGTTCAGTGACCAGTCAGTTACAATGTAAGAAAAGATTAACACCAAGAGAGTATCAAGTCATTGACCACACAGTTAAAATATTATGTAAGATAAGATTAAGTACTAGAGATTGTTTTGATTGTATTAAGAATTTTTCTTGTTTCTGAGTTCTACATTCATATATTCTCTATTAAGCCTGAATAGTCTTCTTTACTTTCTTCCTATATCATTGTAATAGATTCATTATAAGTAGAATATGGAATATCAAGTGAATGATAAATCAATACTTAAGTGTGTTAGAATAATATAAACTTGGAGGAATGTTTTGATTTGTGTACACAAGGTGAAAATGCTGTTCCTTTAATACTAAAACTTTGTTTTTCATTAGAATTTGTTTTTAGTGTCAATTTATAACTTGGATGTGGAAGTGTGTTTGAATTCAAACTGACTTAGATCAAAATAACACTTTTTTTATTTGTAAAGAATGTTTTTTTCTTGTTTCTGCTGCATATTGTATAACTGATTAGAATGAAATAGAGAGAATGAACATAGGCAAATTTCTGTTTTGTTTCTTATCCAGGTATAACAGTTTTTTTATTCATTACCATATAAAAACATAAACCTAATCTGCCAAAATTCTTTTTTTCCACTAAACATTTTTACAATTGTTTACTTTTCCTGAAGAATGCTTTGCCCAAAATATTTGTCTGTGTTAAATATTTACAATTGTTTATTCTTCCTGTAGAATCTCCCGGAACTTCAGGTTTTACATCTTGGTGGTGTGTTTATACAATGTAAGTAAATTTTTTAAGAATTTAACTTCAAATTTAGAAACTTGTAGATTGGAAAAAGTTATTGTTTTGATGGCAAAGCAACTTTAATACTGTAATATTAGTTATTCATTATCTAAAAAGAATAATCCATTCTTGTTTCAATGTCAAGATGTTAATAAGAAAAAAACAAATGATTTATTTTTGTTAATATTATAGGCTGTTTTCTATGATTTTTAAAATAAGTAGGATTAATGTTAAGCTAGCTGTGAATTGGTTTCTTGTGATGTTACATTTGTTTTTATTTCTATAGTTTTTCTAGATAACTGAAAGAATAGAATACTGCCTTTCCATAGCTTTAAAAAATAGAGCAGTATCTTTTCAAAGATTCAAATAGAGCACTGCCTTTCCAAAGATATGAAAAAGCAAATCACTGTTTTTCCAAAGACCAAATAACAGAGCTTTATATTTCAAAAGTTCTAATAAACAAAGGGCTACCTATTCCCAGCTATAAAAATTAGAGCCCTACCTTTCCACAAATGTAACAAAAAGATAACTGCTCTTCCAAAGGTACAAAAAAATAGATCATTATCTTTCCATATGTATAAAAAATAGAGCACTGCTTTTCCATAGATGTATAAAACAAAGCATTATCTTTCCATAAATATAAAAACACAGCATTACCTTTTTCATGAGTTATGTATTAAGGTAACTAAATGTGTGATATTAGCTGCAAACTTTACAAATCATCCGCTACAGTAGAGATGTTATTCATTATTAGCTCCAGGTTAATCTTTACATGTATCACATACTGCAGTGGA
>NW_013675275.1:0-4377 GCF_000517525.1 Limulus polyphemus | reverse complement strand
ATCTCCTCAGGGTTGATAATTACTTCTATCACATGCTACAATGGAGATTTTGTTTAACATCTCCTCAGGGTTGATAATTACTTCTATCACATGCTACAATGGAGATTTTGTTTAACATCTCCTCAGGGTTGATAATTACTTCTATCACATGTTACAGGGGAGATTTTGTTTAGCATCTCCTCAGGGTTGTTAATTACTTGTATCAGATGCTGCAGTGGAGATTTTGTTTAGCATCTCCTCAGGGTTGTTAATTACTTGTATCAGATGCTGCAGTGGAGATTTTGTTTCTAGTGCTCTAGGTTGATAATTACTTGTATTACATGCTACAGTGGAGATTTTGTTTGCTCTCAGCTACAAGTTAATGATTTATCACATGCTATAGTGGAAATTGTTTACTATCAGCACCAGGTTGATAATTGCATGTATCACATGCTACACTGGAGATTGTTTTTACTATCAGTTTCAGGATGATAATTACTTGTGCCATATGCTACACTGAAGATTTTGTTTAGCATCAGCTCCAACTTGATATTTACATGTATCACATACTGTAGTGGAGATTTTTTTTACTCTCAGTTCCAGGTTGATGATTGCTTTTATCACATGCTCCACTGGTTATTTTGTTTATTATAAGTTCCCGGTTGATTATACTTGTATTCACATGCTGATAGTGGTGATTTTATCATCAACTCCTGGTTTAAGACACTTCTGTTATATGCTGAAAAATATGAGTTTGGGTTTTAAAGCTCCAGGTTGGTGACAATTTTGACATTATTGTATGACAGTGTCTGTGAACCATGATTTTTGAATACTTTTATGTTGTCAATTACTGTAAGCATCAAAACAAGCAATATTAATGTGGAAATGTTATGCGAGCCAATAAAACTTTTTATTACAGAATTTAATATATTATAGTTAATATAAAATATCATAATTAGTATAAGAAGAATGTGATTTCTTATTATAGAGACTATAATATTAACCCTTAATATAAAAAGAGAAGATGCCAAGAGTAATAAATGTCATTCCATTGCATAGTTAAAGCTTAGATGTTCTGCAAATAATGAAAATTATTCATTAAAAGCAATTTGGTTAAAGAGTATTTCACTTTAAACAAGTAAAAGTTACCAATATAGATTCATTGTGCAAAGATCTGGATGTAACAAAGGCATATAGAAGTTACAGACCTTTAAATGTTACAAAAATCTGTGGATTTATCAAAGAGATAGAAGTTACAAGAGACCCATAGATGACTGAGACTGGTAAAAGTTACCTAGATTTATGTAACTTGACATTTCTAGATTTTACAGACATTTTAAGATGTTAGAGATATCTAGAACTTGGTTATTAAATTTAAATCCTGGTTTTAAATTTTAGTTTAAAAGATTTAATACATTTTTTTGACAGTGTCAGCTTCTGGTTTATGTCATATTGGAAGGCTTCAAAATTTGGTGAGTTTTTTTTTTTCTTAATTTAAATATTTTTGACTGTATTGGGATAATGTTTATAGTTTTTAAATACTCTACATCTGTATGAATGACTTTTTCTGAATATCAGTGCATTTTTAAAATTCTGTTCATTTTGTTAATTCTTATGTGCATGGGTGATGGTCAAAGTGTGAATGTAACAACTTTTACAAAAGTACACGCAAAATGTAATTAAACTACTTGATTATCAATATATATATATATGTCAATATACTTGGCATTAAAACATAACTTGTAATTCAAATTTTAGTAATATATATGTTTTAATTTTTAATTCAAAAGGAACTATTTAAATAAATACTCAATCTTCACTTCTGTGTGTCATATATTGCCTCTTTCTATGAATTCTCTGTTTTAGATATTGTTTCTTTCATTAAATATGTTTCAGAATGTCCATCAAATAGATACACTAACCATAGCTATTGACAGACCATAATTTAAGATAAAAACCTCTTACCTTTATATTCTGAGATACTGATAAATTTTTTTTACATTCACCACAAAATCTCCTACCAGATTGTCATGATTTTGAAATTACTTGTCAGTGGTACATGTTTGTAACAAACAGAAATAATCATGTACTTCACAAAATGACCTATGTCTTTATATAAATTTATTTTTGTAAAATGTTCCATTTCCCAAGCAGATTTTATTGGATACTGAAGTCTGATATAAAATTGTTTAAACATTTTTATAGGTTAGTTAGAAAGCCAGATAAATTATAGTAGTTTGGGACCTTCTGTTTTGTATCTGAATTCCTGTTTAAAATGCATATTTGAAAGCTAAATGAATTATTCTTTTTGACAGTCAACTTAAATTTTAGGTTTAATGTTGATCAGCCTCTGAGAGACAAAGGCCGCACTTATGAAGTGCTAAATTTCTTATTTATTACATATATTTTTATTGATATATATTTTATAACAAAAGCAGCTAAAATGTAAAAATTAAGAACTTAGTAGGTTAGATAAAAAAAAAAGTTAAATATAAATAAAAGCATTTTTTGCCTCAAGTAATGCACAAAGAACATACATAGTTAGCTGCGTGGTGTAACATAAAATTGTTTTAGCCTAAACTCTCTGCACTCTCGTTGAGTGATTTATTTCTGTTTGTGGTAGTTAGCTTAAAGAGCAATAAAACAATAAAATTAAACAAAAACAGATGTATATTTTTTCAAACCTGAGGCTATTTAAGATAAATAATTGTAATTTTCTGTTACAAAATGTCATTCTAAAAAGAAAAAGTGCTAGCTTAGATTTATTTAATATTTTTTTGTGCTGGTTTACAAGGTCAGTAAAATGTAGAGTTAAGGTAGAGAAAATAACAGATAAAATATGAAGTTTTACTGAATAAAACTTTTGATATTCATTTATAATGTTTTAGGGGCTATGCAGATGAAATTTGAAAACTTTATAATTAAAAAAAAGTATCTTTATTCTTAACATGAAAAATCATCTTGCATTCAGACTAGTTAGACTGACTTAAGTAAGTTCAGAGACAAGTCTTTAGTGGAAATACTTATTAAAAGTTCTTATTTTATGTGTACAACACAATTGTGATGTTTACTAAAAGCTTACCAAATTTCATGAAGATACACTGAATACATTTGGAATTATAGTGAACATTAATTCTCTAATACTAGGGAAGTCCAATTGACTGACCCTGTACCTGTTGAGCTAATATTAAAAATGAGTAGCACTTTTTTCACAAATTTTATTAATGTTTGTGTTAAATTACTGGAAAAATATGTAAAGCACAAAGTTCAAATTATAAAATGTATAATTATACATGTTGAAGGTATCAAGAATCTTTTAATGTAGAAAAATGCATTACGTTTCAGTTCTTACATAGTATCTGTAACTTTTGTGTGTTTTTAAAGTTATGTGTAAGTTTACTGCAATCATTGTTTTTCTCTTTTTTTTTTTCTCCCTGTTCAGGAAGAGCTCTCTCTATCTCACAATGCTGTTGTAAATGATGATGTCATTGATGCTGTCAGCCATGGTTGTGAAAAGCTTAGGTAAGTACAGGTGTGATATCACAATCATCTAATGGAATATGACATAGTATTGTGCATAATAGTCTACTGCAAACCTATAGGGAAAATATTTAAATCAACTAAATTGTTTGATTTTATGATATAGTACTGAAATACCTGAATAATACAAAGTATTCTACCTGTACATTTGTCAGGTAGTTGTAATTTGGAAAGGATGATTGTGTTTTTCTGTTACATTGCAGACATAATATATCTAAACCAAGTGATATATATTTCAACTATTTAGCAGATGCTATTTTTGGCACAATTTATAATATTAACTATTTGATGCATTAAAGAAATGTTGTGGAAACAGAACCAAATGATGTATATGGCCTGTTGGACAGCATTTAGTATTTTGAGAGAACTGTAATAAGTTTTAAATGTTACACTTTTAGAACCATTTATAAACTCATCACAAGTATCCATATTTTATTAAAATAACCTGTTTAACCATAAAATGTTACAACTACATAGATAAAATAATTTTCTTCGTGTCTGAAGATACTTGGACATTTCTGGTTGTAATGAGGGAGTAACAGACTTATCTTTGGAGTCTCTTTCTACAAGTCTACAGCTGAGGACATTGTACATTAGCTACTGTGGAAAGGTACAAATCTTTCAGTTTTTATGTGTGACTAAAAAAATATAAGTGGTAGAATTTAAACTATTGGGTTAATCCTAACCTTTTATCTCTGGTTCTGTATTATCAATACCATATAAATTAGTGGGTTAATACTAAACTTATTGTTTCTGGTTCTGTATTAACAATACCGTATAAATTAGTGGGTTAATACTAAACTTATTGTTTCTGGTTCTGTATTAACAATACCGTATAAATTAGTGGGTTAATACTAA
>NW_013675274.1:6860-22036 GCF_000517525.1 Limulus polyphemus | reverse complement strand
AAACAACATAGATGAATAAGCTAACGTTAGGTGTCCGTTTATTTGTCTTTCATCATAAGCTAACATTAGGTGTCCATTTATTTGTTTTTAATCATAAGCTAACATTAGGTGTCCGTTTATTTGTCTTTCATCATAAGCTAACATTAGGTGTCCATTTATTTGTTTTTAATCATAAGCTAACATTAGGTGTCCGTTTATTTGTCTTTCATCATAAGCTAACATTAGGTGTCCGTTTATTTGTCTTTCATCATTAGCTAACATTAGGTGTCCGATTGTTTGTCTTTCATCATAAGCTAACATTAGGTGTCCGTTTATTTGTCTTTCATCATAAGCTAACGTTAGGTGTCCATTTATTTGTTTTTAATCATAAGCTAACATTAGGTGTCCGTTTATTTGTCTTTCATCATTAGCTAACATTAGGTGTCCGTTTATTTGTCTTTCATCATAAGCTAACGTTAGGTGTCCGTTTATTTGTCTTTCATCATAAGCTAACATTAGGTGTCCATTTATTTGTCTTTCATCATAAGCTAACATTAGGTGTCCATTTATTTGTCTTTCATCATAAGCTAACATTAGGTGTCCATTTATTTGTCTTTCATCATAAGCTAACATTAGGTGTCCGATTGTTTGTCTTTCATTGCTGGAAAGAAAATCACTTTTCAAAACATATTCAAGAACACATGGAGTCTGACCAATAATACTGATGTTTACAGAAAAATAGAGATATATGAGGTGAATTTATTTCAAACATCTAGAAACTAAAAGTATGAATTGCCAGAAAGTGACTATTTGGAATTTTTTATTTCAGAAATGAGCATCAGATTCATTAGTCAAATCTTGTGTATTATTGAACACTGGTTTTCTTTCCACCAATGAAAAGATGTACCTATGGCCAAAAAAAACTAGTCATGTTTTCTAAAATATTAACTTTAGATAAAAAAGTTATTTACAAATGTCTTTATGTATCCTCAGAAGTACACTAAATTATTAAATAACAGTAACTACTATGATTACTAGTATGTACAGGTCAACACAAATTACATACAGTTAGTTCTTGAGATTGGGTTTACAATTTTTATACGAACACAACTATTCAGAGCCAATCAATCATGTGGTGGTGAACAGAAAGTACCACTTGTTGGAGGTAGAGGATAATACAATTATCACTAGTATATACTTTATTTACGGGGATACAATACAATGATTCCATTCAACATGGTGTTATGAAGTTGTTGTCAGAGTTGTCAACTTTTCATGTTACTCTACATTGGTCATTTAGCAGTAGTACATCTTACGAATAGAAAAATACCAGATACAATATATAGAGATACTAGAAAAACTGTAGCTTTGCATTTCAGAGGTTCTAGAGGTTATGTAAATACAATGTGTAAACTGTACAATGGATAAACATATTTTTATTCTTCACATAAACAATACCTTAAACTCTAATTTGTGAGACTGACTTCATCATTACACAGACATATATTTTGTACAAAGCTTGCCAAGTTTGTGAAAATACACTTAGTAAACTTGGAATTAAAGTCCAAATGTCTTCTCCAATACAGAGTCTACCTTTTGGACCACTCCCGTGCACATTAAGTTAAAGTGCACCAACCTAAAGAGAGCTGTATTAAGTTAAATGCTTTGCTTTCGAACTGCAGAAGGAAGTGACGCAACCTTGCTTTCAACAAGAATAAGTAAAATGATTAACTGTATTTGATGTTTAAATTGACGGACTATGATCTTTATATCTGAAGAAATACTCATGATGGTATCCACGTTTAAAAATGCACCACAATTGTACAGGAAGACACATTCTACAAAGTAGGGTGTGTAGTTGCTGAATTTTTTAACAGGCAAGGAATACTTTCCAAACTATGAGAATATTTTATAAACTGAGCATTTAGAAACTTTTTATTACCTTTATATCAATCAGTGAGTAAATACAAAATGAAACTATTAACTTAGAAACTTTGTAAGTCAGCAGCTTAAGACTTTTATTTACTCAAATTATCCCAAATTATTTGACCAATGAGATAAATAGGAAAGTTATTCTTGCATAAAAAATTTCTAATACTGCAAAATTCCTTAATTTGTTGCAGGCTCCATGCCAATAAAATTGCTGACACATGAGAAGGAACATGCAGATTTATGGCAAAGTGTACTGGAGCACGCCCTAAGTGAGTGAGACGTAGTTGTCCATTCGATTTACTTTAAGATCTTACAAGTGCCGTTGATGAACACAGCTTCCATACAAAAGAGAACATACTCATTCATAGACCGAGGCCAGAACTCGATTAGGTTACTTAAAAGATAATGGTCATCTTTTTATTACTGTTGGTTTTCTTGATTACAGAATTTTACTTTTTTTATTTTAGAAAATTTAAGATCAAGTAGTACACTTGACATTCACGAGTGAGTAGAACTTAGTCAGAAACTACTTAGATCTTTAGCAAGAAGAGTTTAAATGATAACCTAGATTATCAATGTAATAGTGTTAGTATTCACCACTGATTTGTTATTACCGTTTAACTAAACATGTTTCAGTGCTTATAACTATGTTAGATAAATGTTCACATCTTGTGTTTCTTATCAACTCAAAATGCATTTGTTGGATAAAATATTTGGTAATGTTCAAATACTACCTTTAAAACAGATTAATAGGACAAGTGAATTCCCCTTGTGATTAAATTAAACAAATGTATAAAGGACATAAAAATGTACAACCTGAATATTAACATCGTAATCTGAAGGCCCATGAATGGAACCATATAGACCAAATCCAACAACAAATATTCGTCGGTCCACCATAAACCTGGAAGACAAAAACATTAGCATTTTAGCATAGAATTTACAGTAGCAGTTGTTAAAAGTGCAAATTTTGAATCTTCTGCAGGTGTTGTGTCTATATGTTATAATATTTCCTGAACTATCCACAAAGGATTCTTGAAACAATTTATACAGAAAACAGTACTGGAGGGTTTCAATTTCTCATATCTTGATTTTTTGGATTTTTAGCTAATCGTAAGATTATTGGCTCAGATAATTCATTAGCTGTTGAGTTTTTATAAGCCAAATTTTTCTAGACTTTTCTTCGTTTTATTCCCTTTTTCCCTCAAACAAAACTGGTTACTACTTTTATTCACCATCCTTACAAAATCTACAACAAGTTTCAACTTTTTATCTGGAAAGCAAATCAAGATGTTCTTAAAAATAAATGATTCAGTTATGAATGTTTTAAAACCCTATTTTGCAAAAGCTAAAACCCCAACAGTAAAAAAGTTTCAACATACCTAAATTACCTTTTACTTAGGCTTAGCAATTCACTGAATATCACATTAAAGTTTAAATAAAAAAACATAACATACCATCTGATTACCTGTATGTTTTAGGATTGGTTTAAGTCTCAAGTTTATGGAACTTTTCCACATTGAAAGATAATTCGCTACACTAAGACATGCAGCTATCACATGCAAATTTACTTCCTCTCACTATCATTAAGAGGACTTTGCAAAATCAGCGATGGATCTGTATGAATAGTAAAACTCAACCATTTCAAATTAACTCACCAATAACTGCCATGATGAATGTGATGACTGTAAGCCTTTTGCATAAAAACTACACAATACGTGAAAATGATACAGGTGAACAAAGAAACATTCATCGGCAACAGCTAGAAATGAGCAAAGTCAGGCTTCCATTTTATTTTTGTTGCAAAAAACAGTAGGTAAAACATACAATTATATCATCAAATAACTCTTCAATGATCTCATATATACACTTATACCCGATATAAATTGTTACTATTACAATAACTATACAGATCTTTACTTAAATTATTGTTTTAAGTTAAAGTTTTGATTATTACCTTATCCTGTCACTGGTGCCACTGTAACCCCAACGGCTTTCTGTTTGTTGAAATCTACATACAACTTGTTCTTTGCCTGTGAGAATACATGATCGGGGAATATCAGGAAAGTTGATGGTTGGTTTAGGATTGACAGTAAAATACAAAAAGAGCGATACCACTTCCCGATCACACAGTATTCCTGCCTGAGCGGGTCCAACGGCAAACTCCTCTACTGTCATCAATGGAAATCTAATCAAACGGATCGCAGTACCAAGCACTGTCCTCTGGTTTTCTGGGTTCACTGGGAGATTCTGACGTACGCACTCCTGCTCTGCCCATCTTTAATTAGAAAATAAAACAGAGCCACTAATAAATAAATCTTTAAACGACCAGGAAATTAAGAAAAAACTCTAACTCTGCCCACCTTCAGTTAAAAAGCAACACAACAATAAACTTTGATTGATAGAAAGTATCACAATAAAAAAAAAGTTGCCAAAACAAATACATTTTTCATTCTCAATTCTTTAAACCCATAACTTTTTGCACATTCTGTAGGAATTATTTTCATGATTTCCTAATAATTATTACCATATCATATAAAACAAAAATTTTCTTTATTTTGTGGATAATAACATGGTTTGGATTAGTTTTCAGCCAAAGAGGCCAGACGCTGGAAGTGTCCCCTCGGGTTACTATTACGGCCATAACAAGAAACAACAAATATCAGTTTTTATAAAAGCAACAAAATTAATGTAGAAAATTTATACATTTAAATCATAGAAATGCAAAATAATTAAAGCAACATTGTTTTATGTTACTATAAGCAGAAGTCAAAAGTACAACAGAATATAAAACAACAACAAAATAATGATGAAAAGGTCAAATAACTCTATATGGTATTTTATTAAGTTTTTAAGTTATTATTTATTATATAAAAACAGATTTTTAAGCATCTTGAAGATACATCTGTGACATATATATATATATATATTTGGCTCTGTAATAATAATAATAATAGAAAAAATATTGTTTTAATCAAAATCAACTGTATATACATATGTATTCTAGTGTAATAGCAACAAATGTGAAAATCAGTTTAGAATATAACTTATTAACAAATCCTTGAATTATTTCATATACTTATATATGCATTTGTGGTGAACTGATTTCCCTGCAAGGATCAGGAAAGCGGGTAAACTTGCCCTCTAATTCCAGTTCACATTGTTACCTTGTGATCTTTGTTCATTCACACCAATGGCTAACTGTAGCATTCAGACACTGTCAATTCGGCCAACAAAGGATATTACAGTCCTGATCCTTTCAACCCAGATGCTATATGTTACTGCAATATCCTCTTGGGCAGAATAGACATCTATAAAGAACAAAGTAGCTAGAACACGGCAATCTCAACAACTTTCTGGACCACGTGTTTATGCTAAAACTACATAAAAATTAAATGAATAAAATTTTTTCAAAACTTCTCTATTACTAAAGCAGGTAGAAAACATGATATGCCTGCATATCTCATGTATATACACCACACACATACAGAAAAGTGCAAAAGTTACTACACAGTTGGTACTAGATGGTTTGTACAGTTGGTATTACACAGTTTGTATTAAAGAAAATATGAAAACAACTGAAACCAATTCAATTATTTTTTTTCAGAGAAAGACATTAGAAATTAAACTATGTTCCAACTGAAATAACTATGTACACATTTTTGCCCTACCCTGTATATAAAATGCATAAAATAAAAAAATTTCCAAAATTCCCCCAATCTGTTTTTGAATACCTATTGTACAAGTCTGGTCAATATCCATTCATTTTGTTTTGAAACATCCTGTACATATGGTTTGGGAAAGATTTTCTATGTACTAGTGACCTTTTTTGATGTTCATCTTTGACCCACAACCTTCAAAAGTTAATCAGGTCTAGAAAATTATATGTAACCCTGATATACCCCGTCCACAAGATTGGAACATACAGATGAACAGACAAGCAAACCAATATGCTCCATTCTGCCTCACAGTTGGGGTATAACTATACATAATTACAATCAAATATCTAAAACTTGAATATCCTACCTTCTTGATTTGTTGAGGTATCAATAAATGTGCCAAACCCACAGAGTAGCCCTCCACCCTTTCTATCTGAGTTTCAAGAATGTTTTCTAATCAACCTTACATGATGTATGGATATTTTTATAATGAACACAAAGAGCAGTTCCTACTCTATATATAAATCTTGAGATTCATCGTTTACTTTTCCTGCTTTAAAGGGTTAGTCAGGTGAATTGTTTGGCATGTGATGATCGTACTTGTTTCTCCTAATGGTTAAGGAATGTTTTTAACCTATTTATAACTTACCTAGGAAGCCAGATAAATTAGTTTAAGGACATTCTATTCTAGTGACTGATATATATATATTTATTCTATCAAATGCATATTTGAAAAGTACATGAATGTAAATGAGCTCAACTAAGCAGTAAGTACTACAAATCCTTGTTTCTGTTCATTGTTATATATTTTAAGAAAAGTAATTAAAATACAAATATTAGAATCTTCTCAGCTTAGCATAACAAAATTTAAGTAAAATAACATGTAACAATAGTACTTTCTCTCTCTGAATTGATCAATAGCCAATGTCTTTATGGGCATGTTATTTACTTTTTGATACAAAAAATTGGTTTATTCTTATTAATATATATATATTTCTTTTTTATATTTCAACAGCTATGAAGCAAAATATAAATACGTTTTACATCACTATTCAAAAATATGTTTATCAGACTATTAACTAAGCTTTATTTTACAATTGTTATATTTATATGAATGGAATTAAGTCCATATTCAAGTTATTTTACTTGCACTTACAGAATATTCATCAAGTTTTGTACAGAGAATTTAAATGGGGCAAATGTTGGTGTATTCTTAAAGTTTGATATCAGCCTACAAGTACTTACCTATCTAAGAAGTCCTAGTTACTAATTTTATTTTGTTTTGTGAGAGAGCAGGTCAATAACTACTGTGTTCAATGTTCTAAGCAAGCCTACAAAGATACAAACTGTCTATATCAGCCAGCCATTTCTTCTAAATAAATACATAAAATCTAGATTGTATAATACCTAGTTAAACTACTATGTCATCCATTTTTAAAAATTTAGACAATTTTTTAAAATACATATATGTTATATATAATATTTTAAATATCCCTTTAAATCTTGGTGTCCCTACATAACGGAACACAGGGCAACAGTTCAAGTGACTCAGCACACTTATGGCTGTAAGAAAGAGATTTCTTGAGTTTGAATCAGAATAAAGTTCTCCTTAAGCCTTATATTGTCATATTTGTTAACTGCAATGTTCAATCTTTTAAAACCTTCTATTATTAACACATTAAAGGATAACCTTTAAATCCACATTATAATACGCCCTAATGAGGTTTTAAATCACAGAAATGGTTAACAGTCAATATTACGATTAATCCTAATGAGGTTTTAAAATGCAGACATGGTTAGCTAACCCTAAACTATCTAAGGAACGTTAGAGTTGGGCAGCAATCTCTTTCTGCTTTACTCATGTTAGTTCATGAGTGTACAGTCGAGTATGAATATATTTATGGTGCAATATACCACAAGGAAGAACCTGCAAGCAGACTTGTGAAACCCCCATCTCAACAGTGAGCATAATAGACTTTATAAATCCTATGGTGTGGATTTTGGACATCACTATACCTGGACAGGCACCAATCGCCACAGAGCAGGATCCATAACATGTGAAGTAGGCCCCTGAAAAACAATCAAATAGAAATATCTTACCCACTCAAGAGTTGTACTGATGTGTGGAGAGCAGCTACAAGGGGAAGATGATATCCGGCTGAGCAGGAAACCACCAAATGGTGCAAGTAACGTGATACAAAGGTGTGGGTAGTGGTCTAGGTGATGGCCTGTATAATCTCCTCCACAGTAAGATTGAAATGAGCACGCAAGGACACTAGAAGGTGACAGATCTGATGGGACAAAACACAGAACAATTGGTAAGATTCAGGAAAAAAGGGAGTGAGAGACACGGAAGGGTGCTGTGCTCAACAAGTAACACTGTGAAGCATGGACCAGACACAAGAGATCAGAGCAGGAGGAAATATTGGAAGGAAAAAAAAAGGGTGAAGGCAAAATCTCCTTGATGTTTTGGGAAGGAAGGAACAGTCGGGATATTAAATGAAAATAGGTTTTATGGTACAGAAAGCAGTGAACATTGATGGCGAACAAACCCAACAGGTAACAGCCAAAAGGAGAAGGAAAGCTCTTCAAGGAAAGGTGATATAAGGACATGGGGCTAGCCGTTTAAAGGGAGGAAGGGAAAAGGCAGGGAGAAAAACATTTAAATTACAGTCTGGCAACTTAGTGGTACAAGGAAGACAATGGAGATGCATAGATGAAATAAAAGGAAAATAAATGGAGAGGAAACACACGGCAAAAACAAAAGGTAGATCATAGGGCCGCCAAAAGCCTGCAATATTTGAAATGGACAGACCCATGTCAAACAAACATGTAAAAATCAGATATCTGAGGAAGGGAAGGTGATGAAAGGGAGAATCCATGCCGGATGTGCCAATGATGCAATTTTCTCCACACACATTGATACACTGACATGGAGAAGAAATGGACAGAGTGAGACAACAAGGATGCTACACTTGTTGATAGTCCCAATCCCCTCGCAAGGGACAGGACAAAAGCCATGCATGAAGTTGGAGTGCATGAATGGAGGGATGAAGCACTCCTGAGCATGGTTGCTGGAGGAGGGACTGGAAAAGGGAGAGGTAATGAAGGAAGTTCCTGGAGAAGAGACAAACCATGGCTGAGCCAGCTAGAAAGGAGCCACAAGGACTTGACATGGAGTGGATGAGAGAAATTACTTAGGGTAGAAGATAAATGGGAGGGTATGTATAAAAGAAGAGGTCCTTCCAATCTTAGCTGAACACATCCATGGCCAAAGCCAAAGGAGACTAAAAGAAAGAAAGTTTGGCATTCAAACGAGTGGCAAATGCAAACAGGTGAGGAGTATCCAACTGAGAACATAGCTATCGGAATATCTGGGGGTCAAGAGAGAGATCATTCTGTGGGTAGATCCTTGTTGGGATAGGAAACACGAACCATGACAAGATTGAGTACACCTAATATGTGGCAAGCCAGCAAATGAATTTGATGCCTGTGAGCCCAGAATAGGAGCTATAGAGTGCAGGAACATAAGAACTGGGTGCCCACTTTGCAGCTTATGTAATAGACAATAGAAATTGAACTATTGCCCAATGAACAGCAAGGAGTTCCAAAAGGTTGATGTGTAGACCCAATTCCTTCCAAGACTAACAGCCTGAGATCCCCCATGTATTGCAGCACGCACTCCATCTTGACAACGAGGCATATGTGAAGACATGGTTATCTGGATGGGGAGGAGGAATAGGTACTGCCACTGCCATGTTGTTCCTGTATAACCACCAGCAGAAGTCAGAATGAAGGAATATCTGTAAATCCAGAGGGTCCATGATGAGGTGCCACTGATCTTGTAGTACCCACAAATGCATGTGGGCATGGCCCAGAGGTACAAGAGCCTTCAGTGATGCTCAAGTCTCCCAAAAGAGACAGAATGTCTCGCATTGGAAGAGAAGGTGCTGATATTGCTCTGTAAGCTACAAACTCCACAGCTTGCAATCGAAGAGGAGAAGGCTGGGCTTGATTGAGATGAGAGTTGAAAAAAAATTCCCCAGAAGAACAAAATTGGGTGGATAAAGTATTTCCCCACCGTGATAATCCACCCCACCCAAGCAGCTTCTCAGATGAGAAGTTGGGTGTCTAAGACACTATGAAGGATAGAGCCAGAAGAAACCAGATGTCCATATAAAGAGGGAGAGTGAGAATGCAAAATCGTAGGAATCAGTCAAACGACTAGACAACCAGACAGAAAGTGTAGGGTGCCGATGCCAGCCTGAAAGGAAGAGCTCAGAAATGATAAATGAGATCCTGACAGACAAAACATAGATAATGACATGAGGCAACAGGGATGTGAAGATAAGCGTTGAACACATCGAATTGCATCATTCAAAGCCCTGGAAGAAAGGCCCATATGAGAGATGGGTAGGATTCCATGGTGAACAGAGGCACGTCAAGGAAGCAATTCAGATGGGAGAGATCAAAAACAGGATGCCAATACATGGTCTTCTTGAGGATAACAAAAAGTCAGGAATATAATCCTGAAAGTACAAGAGAGACCTGTTTCATGGCACCCTTGATTAGAAGGTCTTGAACTGCTTCTGTGATATGCTGGCAGGAAACAGGATCTTGAGGGAGGGGAAAGGGACTGGGACAGAAGGAAGAGGAGGGAGAGTACTTCTAACAAAACTTAAATGACTCAAGAGTTTGCTGAATGATGATATACAAATGCATGAGCCTCTGCAGTAGGTGGGGGTGAAGCATACTAATCCCTGCACATAACTGGTCTGCAAAACGTTTGGCATGGATCCCAATATTAGGCAAAGGGGGGAAATTAAAAACTCAGAAATAGCTGCTGCAGTAAATAACAAAGGGGAGGGATCAAATGACATAAATGACAAAGACAAAACACAACATAGTTGTTGATAGTCATTGTAGTCATAATAGTAAATTGCGAGTTCAAAAATATTGACTGACTACTGGTAATTAAGTGATAAATAGAATTCACAATCAAATAAAGTAATCCAACTTGATAGTGGATTATAAACAATACTTTGAGAATGTTCAAAATACACTAAAGAAAAAAACTTAAATCAAGCACTAGAGGGTATCAGCTGCGATAGGAGGGTTTGTTGCACTCCTATTGGTGGAGGACCATCGCATATTGGGAGGATAGGTTATATATATACAAGACAATTCTTATCCTGTTCAAACTCTAAATCAAAAGTTTCCAATAAATTACAATAATAAACATATCTAAGTCTTTTTCACCTACTTTGAAATTACACCTGTATATAAATCTAAATGTCTTACTAAACATAATAATATACTATATGGATTTACATTTTTGGATACAAATGTTTAACATTAGTCTGCATTTCATAAACCTAAAAACAAGTTATAAATATGACCTGTAAGTTCACATTCTTAAGCCATTTTTTAAGTATCCCACTTAACCAGTATTTGAATAAAAGAAAATGTAACACTACCTGACAACTGCATTGAATAGCTTTGCTTCCCTGATTCGGAGAGTGTCTCTCTCTAAAACAGCACAAAGAGTGTCGTGATCAATGTCTGTAAATCCTTCTGCAGCTAGTGCTTCAGAGGTACATTTGTCGATGGTTTCGAGGCAGAGAGCAGCAAGTTGCGGTTCATCAAACAATCGCGCTTGGGTTAGGAGCATAAAGGCATTGTCACTACTCAGATTAGACTTTAAAAAATCCACACAAGCTTTTTCTAAAGCAGGAACAGCATATTTTTTGGCTGTGTACAATGTTGTCATTACAGTTTCTGGACCAATCTGAACCTCATCAGAGTATAAAAACCTAAGTAGAGCCAAAAAAGCTGCAGGTTCAACATCAGGGAGGTCTATTTCATCTGAGCTTGTTGCCATGGCACCATTAAACATAGCATCGAATACAGCACTACCAACAGAAAGAACGAATTTGTGAGCTGGAATTCTCTGCAGCTGAGCTCCTTTTCCTACAATAAAATGTACATCACTCAAGATTTCTTTATTAAAAATAAAGGCCAATCTTTCTTTGACTGTGGCTTTGCTTGCTTGCCAATTGAACAGAACATGTCCACCATAATTAAGTGAACCTGGAGTGTTATTTATGGATGCTACTACTTCGTCATCTTCATGTCTACAGTATGTAATCACGTTATCCCTCTCTCGCTGATTGTTCCTGGAATTAACAGGCACCTCCCGTCCACTTATGTTAATGGGCTGGGAGTTGGATATTCCAGAAGCCATGCTGTTCGCACAACTTCTGAAACTGACACTGAGGGGCTCCAGATCTAAGTATGAATCTGAAGAAAAAAAAAAGAAATGGCTGAATCATACTCCTCATATTTCACTTTACAAAGTATTATTTTAACTAAATTTAGGTTTCAGACACATGGAAACTAAAATAATTAACTTCTGTAACTTGAGAAATGTAATAATAACTTTGTTTCAGTGGAACTTTAGGCAGAGTAAACATAGTAGAAGAGAAGAGGAGAATAATGTTTTGGCTTCTATACTGATGCCTTTTTATGTTAACAGATATTTGCAGTTCTTAACTCCAATAATAATTCTAACATATCTTTAGCAAATAGTTTACCAGCCAGTTAATATCTGGTCAGATATTCATTACTAAATCTTTCTGTTCCAATTCTTAAAGTGCTATATCAATATGGCTGTTTTTATTTTTTGGTTTTGTTAAGTTTGACTAGTCTATATTATTGTTATCAACCATGATTTTCTGCAGTGAGGTTTTGGTTCAAGACATCTAACAGTCATAAAATTATAATATAAATGGATTACTACAAGTTTTCCTAAATGAGATATAAATAACATTATATGTACATCTTACATGTACTGTCTTTAGCTTTAGAGGAAGTGTTACCTTCCAATGCATAGCCTTCCTACTGTGATCATTATATATAAACAAACACAGGAAATTAATTCACTTCAACAATATTAACTCTTTTAAGTAGTATAAAAACGTTTTTGAAATCTTTAATAAATTGAATTTGTTACATACTGAATCTAAACAACCAAAAATATGAATAAAAATCCACTAACCCACTGATTAATTCAACTTGAGAATAGCCATTTACATACATTTATTAAACAAAGTTATGACAACATCAGAAAGTAAACTATTCTACAAGCTTATAATTCTCAACTGAAACTAAAAATCATTTTTAAGTTGAGTTGAAAGTTAGAGCTCCAACCTTTTATTCATAGTATTTAAGTTTGTGTTTCCAACCTTTTCACCCACCACTCAAACAGGCCAAACTGAAATGAGTTTCATATCCCAAACAATTCTGAGCCAAATCTCTTTCAATTCTTCTACATTCCAAAAAAAAAACAAGTCTGAAGCTCTAAGTTGCTTCTACAAACTAAATTATTTAAGCCAGATAAAATTCTTGTAGCCCAAATCTACAGTCCCTCCATGTTTGCATTCGTTCTCAAGTGAGGGGACCAAAGTTTCACACACCTACATGCACTCTAAATAAGGTCTCCCCATTTTCGATGACGAGAAACTCACTTTGAGACTAATAATGGTTGGAGACGGCTTGAATAGGTAATGAAGAAAAACTTTAATATAAGTTCAACATAACAGCAAATGTACAATGTTTAGACAAGGTTTTGTCATCATAAGTTTTTCTTTATTGCCCATTCAAGCCATCTCAAACCATTAAAGGTCTCCCCAGTCTTACAAAAGTAGGATTGAAATATTTTGGTGATAAATGTATCCAGCTTGATTATCTAAAAGAGTGTATAAACAACTTAATATTATGAAATAAAATTATATCTAGTTTTTATTGGAAACATTAACTTACAAAATCAGCTAACCCTTTTCATAAATTGATTCAGACAGACAAGTATAAAACTTGAAGCTGGAGAAATTTATTTTTACAGTACTATTATAAGAGATTCTGTATTAAATACAGGTTGGACTGCACGACACACTGAAATTGTGCCCAGTTTTTACTGTCATAAGCTAAATTTTCGAAAATGATATGCAAAAAAAAAGCTTTATATTTATCATAAATTATACAAGTCACTTTTCTACTTAAACATAAATTTTGAATTCTAAACTGAAAATCCAGAAAACTGGGATTTCCGTTCTTATTTTCACTTTCCAACCAGGAGACTGAAATAGATGATGGAACTAGGATTTATGGAACCCCAAACAGGTGGCAATACTAACCTTCTTGTTTGCAAGTTCAAAATTCCTACAAATAGAATCAATATTACTATTTATTCTTTTTAATGCAGCTAAAGAACGAAAATTTGACTACACCTCCTTTTAAAAACAATCTGAAACCAAATGTAAACTAAAAAAGTTGTTTAATTACATTTTGAAATTTTTACAAATACAAAGCATATATAAAAATAAAAAGACAAATATTTTGAAACTTCAAAACATTTCTTTAATGGTCTAGAAACGTAGAACTTTGATGGACGTTTTTAGAAGTGGGAGGGTACAACTGTTTGGGTGCGTAAAACTTCAACATACTATATAGCATTAATTTGTATTTAGCCCATTTAACACTTTGGAGCTAACCCTAAATTGTAGGTTTGACAATACTTTGATCAAATGAACTTATATTGCCAAGCCTAACTGATTTTTAAAAACAAATAACGTGAAGTACGTAAGTAGATTCGAGAGCTAAATCTGCGCACAAATAACAGTTTTACTTTTACTAGTTTTAATTATGAGTTACGTTACCATTCTGCATTCTAACTTTATCGTAATTGAACTGAAATATCACAGCATATTGAAATGTTCATTAAATATCGTATAATATATATATATTCTTTACCCTACAATTTACTTTATTGTACAATGTTATTATTAATGATATTTTCTACCTGCTTTAACGCAAGCTTCGGGTTTAAGGGTTAGGCTACTTTATAACGATAATATATCGACGATACGAAGCTAATCCTTCCTAAAGAGAGAATTAGGTACAGTAAACATACCATAGGGACTAGTCAGGGGTAGTCCTACTTTAGACCAAAATTTTAATTATTATTACTTTAAAGTAAGAGGCAAAAAAATATAATAACATCACCATTAAAACAACATTAGGATCACAAAAAACTGTGACAATTTTCTTACTTACTTCTAATCCTAGTTTAATTCCTATTTTTACAACGCCATTTTTTAACCACCGCACTTTAAAATCGTAGCAAATTATACTTGTTTTTCAATCACTTGATTTAATTATCATACACTAAATTTCTTGTTAATAATACTATATATTTTCGTTTGATAAAATATTATACGAAAAACGTTGAAAGAAACAAAGTATCGCTATTAATAATTTCAATAGTTGATTCAAAATATGTAATCAACGATAAGATCACTATTACGAATTTCACAACGTAACATGGAATAAGTAAAATAGTTTTAAAAGTTAAAGTTTTCAATAATTTTATTCATGTTAGAAATTGATAAATCTCTTATCATGTCAACACATAGCTAAGAACCAGGTAGTGGAACACTTTCGGGATGTGTGTCTCGAAATTAACCTAAATCTTACATATTAGCAGACAAATAATAATAATAATGTCACGTCTCTGTGTTCGTTTGTTAATTTTCCGTAGAAATTCTTTCC
>NW_013675274.1:3010-5933 GCF_000517525.1 Limulus polyphemus | reverse complement strand
CCCAGTTTGGAAAACACTGCCTATAATGTATTTAGTAAACAACAGTCACATCTTTGTGATCTTTATAACAAAAGTAGAAACACAAATTTCTAGAGAAGATATTAGGCGAATGATAGCATATGACGACATAGAGGAAACTTGACACTTTTGTAATTCATGTTTTTACTAATATGTTGTATCTATAAGCATTGCATGGGTTACTTTACAGAATTGTAGATTTCGGATCTCTATTTCAATATACAAAGGTTGATACATTATATTAAAAATATTTATGAGCTTCGTCACGTTGTTACATTTTATGTCACCACGTTCAGTCATGCTCTATCGGGTGTTTGAAGTATGTGACGGTTGAACGGATATGACGTGGAAGTGACTTGTGTGCTTGTGACTGGTGTCTTTTTTTTTCCAAATAGAGATCCTTCTTAATTGTGTTTCGTACTGTTGCCCGGGACATATGGACGGCTTTTGCCACTGATATTTGTGTTCGTGGATTCTTACCTGTTATAAGACCACATTTTGCTTACCACGGCTGGGGTATGATCTGTTGCAGGTCTGATTCTGGATAGTCCTGATAATTCAAGTTGATCCATATTTCTTTTTGTTTTTCATTGTTGTTATATATAAGAGATATCCCCGTCTTGGAAATTGTAAGTCCCCGATCTGAACACATCTTTATGATATTAATATCTAATAATATTTAGTTTAATAAATGATATATATATTAATTGTCTGAAGACTAGGAGCTGAATTTTTAGGATTGAGCATTATTGTATGTTTCTCTTTATTTCATTATTTCTGGCATTTCAATGTGTTTGATGACTCCCGTATGTGTCAGTGTGTTTGATGGCTCCTGTATGTGTCAATGTGTTTGATAGCTCCTGAATGTTTCAATATGTTTGATGAATCCTGTATGTGTCAATGTGTTTGATGGCTCCCGAATGTTTCAATATTTTTGATGAATCCTGAATGTGTCAATGTGTTTGATGACTCCTGGATGTTTCGATGTGTTTGATGACTCCTGTATATGTCAATGTGTTTGATGGCTCCTGTATGTGTCAGTATGTTTGATGACTCCTGCATGTGTTGATGTGTTTATGGCTTCTGAACGTTTTTCTGTGTTTATGGCTTCTGAACGTTTTTCTGTGTTTGATGACTCCTGCATGTGTCAGTGTGTTTAATGGCTCCTGAATGTTTCAATATGTTTGATGAATCCTGTATATGTCAATGTGTTTGATGGCTCCTGAATGTTTCAATATGTTTGATGAATCCTGAATGTGTCAATGTGTTTGATGAATCCTGAATGTGTCAATGTGTTTGATGACTCCTGTATGTGTCAGTGTGTTTGATGACTCCTGGATGTGTCGATGTGTTTGATGACTCCTGTATATGTCAATCTGTTTGATGGCTCCTATATGTGTCAGTATGTTTGATGACTCATGTATGTGTCGATGTGTTTGATGACTCCTGTATGTATCAGTGTGTTTGATGACTCCTGCATGTGTCGATGTGTTTGATGACTCCTGCATGTGTTGATGGGTTTGATTGCTCCTGTATGTGTCGATGTGTTTGATGACTCCTGCATGTGTTGATGGGTTTGATTGCTCCTGTATGTGTCGATGTGTTTGATGACTCCTGCATGTGTTGATGGGTTTGATTGCTCCTGTATGTGTCGATATGTTTATGGCTTCTGAACGTTTTTCTGTGTTTGATGACTCCTGCATGTGTCGATGGGTTTGATTGCTCCAGCATGTGTCGATGTGTTTATGGCTTCTGAACGTTTTTCTGTGTTTGATGACTCCTGCATGTGTCGATGGGTTTGATTTCTCCTGTATGTGTCGATGTGTTTATGGCTTCTGAACGTTTTTCTGTGTTTGGTAGCTTCTTAATGTTTTTAAGTCCGTGGTGAGTCCATAATGTATTTAAATAAGTAGAAATGGTTTGATCTAATGAATTGTATTTAATTTGTTAATTTTTTATAAAATAGTGTGTTTTTTTTTCGTCGGAAAATATATATTACTATTTGAAGTAAATTTGTAGATTGGCTAATAACAACTTATAAAGTGGTTAATAATGACTTATCATTATTAGCCACTCTACAAGTCATTATTAACCACTTTATAAGTCATTATTAACCACTCTATAAGTCATTGTTAGCCACTCTACAAGTCATTATTAACCATTTCATAAGTCATTATTAGCCACTCTACAAGTCATTATTAACCACTTTATAAGTCATTATTAACCACTCTATAAGTCATTATTAGCCACTCTACAAGTCATGATTAACCACTTTATAAGTCATTATTAACCACTCTATAAATCAATATTAGCCACTCTTTAAGTCATTATTAGCCACTCTATAAGTCATTATTAGCCACTCTATAAGTCATTATTAACCACTCTATAAGTTATTATTAGCCACTCTATAAGTTATTATTAGCCACTCTATAAGTCATTATTAACCACTCTATATATTATTATTAGCCACTCTATAAGTCATTATTAACCACTTTATAAGTCATTATTAGCCACTCTACAAGTCATTATTAACCACTCTATAAGTCATTATTAGCCACTCTGTAAGTTGTTATTAGCCACTCTACAAGTCATTATTAACCACTCCAATAATGACTTGTAGAGTAGCTAATAATGACTTATAAAGTGGTTAATAATGACTTGTAGAGTGGTTAATAATGATTTATAGAGTGGCTAATAATGACTTATAGAGTGGTTAATAATGACTTATAGAGTGGCTAATAATGACTTATAGAGTGGCTAATAATGACTTATAGAGTGGTTAATAATGACTTATAGAGTGGCTAATAATGACTTATAGAGTGGCTAATAATGATTTATAAAAAGGTTAATAATGACTTATAGAGTGGCTAATAATGACTTGTAGAGTGGCTAATAATGGTTTATA
>NW_013675274.1:0-2295 GCF_000517525.1 Limulus polyphemus | reverse complement strand
AGAGTGGCTAATAATGACTTATAGAGTGGCTAATAATGACCACTGATGCTCTCTGAATACCAAAAATATAAAGAAATACTGAAAATTACAGTGAAACAAATTGAACGACTTCGATAGACCTGCCTTACGAACAGCTACGCTTAATAACCATTTACACTTATTACATTATTTGTCTTTATCGTTTCGTTTAAATGTTTTCTTACAAGTCATTCATCAGTGTTATTACAGCTCAAGATATCGTACAAGTCACACATGAAGCAAATGCTTCAGATAAAACGTATTGACCAAACTTCAAGCACTTTATCTTCCGAACTAGGAGGCACGCGAAGTGAGTGTTGTTTCAGCAAAATTATGGTGTTGCTCGCGCATGGAAACGTCTCCCCTCTTATGTTTGTTACCTAAGAGTCGCGTGCGTTTCTGAGTCAAAGCGTGCCGAAGACGCAACAAGCTGTTGTAGCAGTACTCTTCTGGATAGAAGCCTCTTCTGCGCGTGCTTCAGGTAGCTACAGGTAGCTGCCGATGAAACGTGTCACGCGCGTGCACCTTCCTATAATCTCGCTCAGGCCGAGAGAGAGCCAATCTAATTGGACGGCTGCATTTTGAGCTCTTTTGCATGAAAGATTTGGATTAGTGTATTTCGCAACCAGTGGAAGTAAATACCAGGGCTTTCTGTCCAGTTCGAGGTTACTCCCTCTATAGTGGATGTGCAGAGATAACCTGTTGAGCCTGTAACCATCTCAGTTGTGTCAGCTTAACTACACGAGAAACATAACGATATAACGGCTATGGAAGGATAGTGGGCTTTCAACTCCTAAGATACATACAAAACCGAAGATATTTTTATATGTATATATAGAAAAAATAAAAGAAAGAAATGACAAATAGAATACGCGGCTGACACCGACCTTTCACAATCAGGCATTAAGGTCAGCCGCTTTAATTTGTCATGCTTCACCCGACGTCATGCAGAGGAGTCTCCGTCTGAACGAACAGCAGCTGCTGACACTTGCCGACAAAGCTCTCCACGACAATGGAATGCGGGGATATCTGTGTAAACGCACAGCGGACGCCAGCAAATGGCAGCTCCGTTGGTTCGTTCTTTATCAGAACCTGTTGTTTTACTTGGAGTCGGATACTGCGGTCAAACCGTCAGGACTGATTTTTCTAGAAGGTAGCTACTGTGATCGTTTGATCACCCCGGCCACTGGGAAGTCACCCTCAAACACCCAGGTAGAGTTGTTTCTGTTCTTCGCTTATTTCGTATAATGTTTAATTAATTAATATTAGTATAATTAAAACTATAAAACATTAGTAATGTTGATGGTTTTGTGTTTACTAGAGAGTTCAGAGACGTCTTTCACAATGGTACAGCCAACCTCGTTATAATGACCATGGTTTTAAACAAATTCCGCTTCACTCGTTAGATTTTTTTCCATGCTCGTTGTTACCTTTTTTTCTTAATAACCGTGAATTTAAACTTAGATAATAACTTTATTAAATTGGAAAACATAGGCATTGTTTGACTAGCACGTTTTATTTAGTAAGGCTTAAGAAATTCACATTTGTGTATCTACTTTTAGTCTGTGTTATATAGATATTTAAAAATGAGCACATAGTTTCACTGGTCAGTAAACAAAATCGTGGGAAGTCCAGTTTCGGAGATTTGAACTTAAGAAAGTTAAAAATGAGGAAGTACATTGGTAACTGGTTTTAGATACGTTATGTACGGGTATATTTGTGGAACTAGTAAATACGTAATGTTGAAATTATTTCAAAAACAAAAGATCGGATACACGTGAAAATTAATTCAGGTTTTGAGTGAACGTGTAGGAAAGTATATATTAAAAGTGGGTTTTCAAAAATCTTTCACATTAAGATACGACATGAACACAAAGATATGTTTCACATTAAGATACGACATGAACACATAGAGGTGTTTCACATTAAGATACGACATGAACATATAGAAGTGCTTCACATTAAGATACGGCATGAACACATTGAGGTGTTTCACATTAAGATACGACATGAACATATAGAGGTGCTTCACATTAAGATACGACATGAACACATAGAGGTGCTTCACATTAAGATACGACATGAACACATAGAGGTGCTTCACATTAAGATACGACATGAACACATAGAGGTGCTTCACATTAAGATACGACATGAACACATAGAGGTGTTTTATATTAAGATACGACATGAACATATAGAGGTGCTTCACATTAAGATACGACATGAACACTTAGAGGTGCTTCACATTAAGATACGACATGAACACATAGAGGT